>NW_026652285.1:22505669-22523556 GCF_009828535.3 Hylobates moloch | reverse complement strand
ACCCGGGTTCACGCCATTCTCCTGCCTCAGCCTCCTGAGTAGCTGGGACTACAGGCGCCCGCCACCACACCCGGCTAATTTTTTGTATTTTTTAGTAGAGACAGGGTTTCACCGTGTTGGCCAGGATGGTCTTCATCTCCTGATCTCTGATCCACCCGCCTCGGCCTCCCAAAGTGCTGGGATTACAGGCGTGAGCCACCGCGCCCGGCCTATTTTCTTGATAATATTAATGAGACCCTTTCTGTGCAGAGGAAAGAATTATTTTAATAATAATGTCATTTTTTTCTGTCTTACTCTTGCTCTTTCATGAGAATACACTGGAGATTTCCAGAGATTAAATGTGTGAAATCACAACAGATTAGTATTAAAAACATGAAAAACCAGTTATTTCATCGAGCCAGGTATTAAAGGGATTTTTAAAAAAAAAAGTAAGTGCCGGGCACGGTGGCTCACGCTTGTAATCCCAGCACTTTGGGAGGCCGAGGCGGGCGGATCACGAGGTCAGGACATCGAGACCACGGTGAAACCCCGTCTCTACTAAAAATACAAAAAATTAGCCGGGCGTGGTGGTGGGCGCCTGTAGTCCCAGCTACTCGGAGAGGCTGAGGCAGGAGAATGGCGTCGACGAGATTGCCATAATACCCTTTTTCATCACAAAAAATAATTAAATAAAGAACGTTTGGAAAAATATAGTATTTTATTTTATTTTATTTTATTTATTATTTATTTTATTTTTTTATTTTAATTTGAGACAGGGCCTCTGTTGTCTAGGCTGGAGTGCGGTGGTGCAATCATGGCTCACTGTAGCCTCAACCTCCCAGGCTCAAGTGATCTTCCTGCCTCTGCCTCCTGTGTAGTTAGGACCACAGGCGCATGCCACCACACCTGGCTAATTTTTTGATATTTTGTAGAAATAGGGTCTTACTTTGTTGTCCAGGCTGGTCTCAAACCCCTGAGGACAAGCGATCCTCCCGCTGGGATTACAGGTCTGAGCCACCAAACTGGACCTATCCCTCATTCTAAAATGTTATTCACTTTAGCAAAAAATGGGTTTATTGTTATCTTACGTGAAGTAATAACTTTCTTAACTTTAATTTATAATATGGTAAATGTCATCAGATATAACCTGTATAAACAAAAACTCCTTGAGGTCTTTAATAATTTAGGAGTGTAAAGGAGGCCGGGCAAGGGGGCTTACGCCTGTAATCCCAGAACTTTGGGAGGCCGAGGTGGGCTGATCACCTGAGGTCGGGAGTTCGAGACCAGCCTGACCAATATGGAAAAACCTCATCTCTAACAAAAATACAAAATTAGCCGAGTGAGGCGCCGCATGTCTGTAATCCCAGCTACTCGGGAGGCTGAGGCAGGAGAATCGCTTGAACCCGGGAAGTGGCGGTTGCATTGAGCTGAGATCATGCCACTGCACTCCAGTCTGGGCAACAAGAGCAAAACTTCGTCTCAAAGAAAAAAAAGGGCCGGGCACAGTGGCTCACACCTGTAATCCCAGCACTTTGGGAGGCCGAGGCGGGTGGATCACCTGAGGTCAGGAGTTCAAGACCAGACTGGCCAACATGGTGAAACCCTGTGTCTACTAAAAATACAAAAAAATTAGCTGGGCATGGTAGTGGGTGACTGTAATCCCAGCTACTCAGGAGGCTAAGGCAGGAGAATTGCTTGAACCCAGGAGATGGAGGTTGCAGTGAGCCAACATGGTCCCACTGCACTCCACCCTGGGTGACAGAGTGAGACTCTGTCTCAAAAGAAAAAAAAGAGTGTAAAGGGGTCTAAAATGAAAATATTTGAGAACCACAGCTCCTAGTAAAGAAGTGGCTCAGGGAATAAACTGCTGAGGTTGTGAAATGGCTCAGAGAAGAAATGGTATCTGAGCTGAGTTTTAAAGAACAGGTTGGATGGGCGCGGTGGCTCACGCCTGTAATCCCAGCACTTTGGGAGGCTGAGTCAGGTGGATCACTTGAGGTCAGGAGTTCGAGACTAGCCTGACCAACATGGTGAAATCTCCATCTCTACTAAAAATACAAAAAAAAAATTAGCTGGCCATGGTGGTGTACACCTGCAATCCCAGCTACTTGGGAGGCCGAAGCAGGAGAATCATTTGAACCCTGGAGGCGGAGGTTGCAGTGAGCTGAGATGGTGCCATTACACTCCAGCCTGGGCAATAAGAGCGAAACTCTGTCTCAAAATAAATAAATAAATAAATAAATAAATAAATAAATAAATAACACATAGTGGCTAAAGCAGGTGATTGCATAAATACAAGAAAGTGTGAATCTAAGCTATATGTCCAGAAATCCTAAGTGGTTTGGTGTTTCTGGTGTGTGAAATGTAAGAGGCAAGGTGGCAGAAGATGGAGCCAGGGAAGAGGTAAGCCATTTCAAGTGACTTCAATGCTGTGCTAAACAGCTTGGACTTTATTCTAAAGTACTAGAGGGTGAGCACATTTTTTTGTTTTGTTTTCTTGTTTTTTGTTTGTTTGTTTGTTTGTTTTGAGATGGAGTCTCACTCTATGCCCAGGCTGGAGTGCAGTGGGGCAACCTTGGCTCACTGCAACCTCGGCTCACTGCAACCTCTGCCTCCTGGGTTCAAGCGATTCTTCTGCTCAGCCTCCTCAATAGCTGGGATCACAGGTGCGTGCCATCACCCCTGACTAATTTTTGTATTTTTATTAGAGACAGGGTTTCACCATGTTGGCCAGGCTGGTCTTAAACTCCTGGCCTCAGGTGATCTGCCTGCCTTGGCCTCCCAAAGTGCTGGGATTACAGGCGTAAGCCACGATGCCTGGCCAGCACATGATTTTAAGCAGTGGGAAATTATGGTCTGACCATATAGAGGCCGATGCAATAGCTTTGAAACAAAGGCAGAACGTGGAAGGCATGGGCAGAAAAATTTAGGAAATAGAGTCAAGTTGATAGACCTTGGTGACTAGATCTAGGAGCCTGGGAGAAGAGAATTAATTGTGTCCCTGTTTTCTGGTTGAGACACTGGTGGTAGTACCAACCAAGAACACTGTTCCTCCTATAACCATAGCCTTCTCCATCTTGGTTGACGGCAATGATATCGTCCAATTGCTTAGGCCTAAAGCCTTGGAGACATTTTGATTCCTATCTTTCTTTTTTTTTTTTTTTGAGACGGAGTCTCGCTGTCGCCCAGGCTGGAGTGCAGTGGCGCGATTTCGGCTCATTGCAGGCTCCGCCCCCCGGGGTTCACGCCATTCTCCTGCCTCAGCCTCCCGAGTAGCTGGTACTACAGGCACCCGCCACCTCGCCCGGCTAATTTTTTTTTTTGTATTTTTAGTAGAGACGGGGTTTCACCGTGTTAGCCAGGATGGTCTCGATCTCCTGACCTCGTGCTCTGCCTGCCTCAGCCTCCCAAAGTGCTGGGATTACAGGCGTGAGCCACCACGTCCGGCCTGATTCCTATCTTTCATACCCCACATTTTATTGGCTCTACCTCCAAAACACATCCAGAATCTGACCACATTACCTCCACTGCTACCATTCTAGTCCAAACCACCATCATTTCTCTCCTGGGTTACTGCAATAGCTTCCTAATGGATCTTCTTACTTCTATCCCTGTGTCCTCTCCCACAGTCTAGTCTCAACAACTCAACCACAGTGATCCTTCTGACACATTAGTCAAATCATGTCCCTCCTCTGCTTAAAATCAAACAATCGTTCCTCATTTCACTCAGCCAATGCCAAAGTCCACAGTGGTTTCATTCCATGACTTCCTTTTTTTGAGACAGAGCTCTTGCTCTGTCGCCTAGGCTGGAGTGCAGTGGTGTGATCTTGGCTTACTGCAACCTCTGCCTCCCAGGTTCACACGATTCTCCCACCTCAACCCACCGAGTAGCTGGGATTACAGACACCTGCCATCATGCATGGTTAATTTTTGTATTTTTGTAGAGACAGGGTTTCACCATGTTGGCCAGGCTGGTCTTGAACTCCTGACCTCAGGTTATCACCCGCCTTGGCCTCCTAAAGTTCTGGGATTACAGGCGTGAGCCACCGTTCCATTACTTCTGACTGCATTTCTTACTATTTTGCTTTTTTTTTTTTTTTTTTTGAGACAGAGTCTCGCTCTGTCGCCCAGGCTGGAGTGCAGTGGCGCAGTCTCGGCTCACTGCAAGCTCCGCCTCCCGGGTTCACGCCATTCTCCTGCCTCAGCCTCTCCGAGTAGCTGGGACTACAGGCGCCCGCCACCACACCCAGCTAATTTTTTGTATTTTTAGTAGAGACGGGGTTTCACCGTGGTCTCGATCTCCTGACCTCATGATCCGCCCGCCTCGGCCTCCCAAAGTGCTGGGATTACAAGCGTGAGCCACTGCGCCCAGCCAACTATTTCGCTCTTTACTCGTCCTGTCCAATCACATCTGGCTTCCTTGCTGATGCTCATTCGATTCAGGCACACCCCTGCCTTAGGGCTTTTTATTGGAAAATGACAAAGGGTTTCTCTCTGTAGCCCAGGTTGGAGTGCAGTGGTGCAATCATGGCTCACTGCGGTCCCCAATTCCTGGGTTTAAGTGATTCTCCTGCCTCAGATTCCCATGCCACTAGCTTATTTTATTTTATTTTATTTTGAGACAGAGTCTCGCTCTGTTGCTCAGGCTGGAGTGCAGTGGCGCAATCTGGGCTCACTGCAACCTCCGCCTCCTGGGTTCAAAGAATTCTCCTGTCTCAGATTCCTGGGTACTTGGGATTACAGGTTGCCCGCCACCATGCCCAGCTAATTTTTGTATTTTTAGTAGAGACGGGGTTTCACCATGATGGGCAGGCTGGTCTCAAACTTCTGACCTCAGATGATCCGCCTGCCTCAGCCTCCCAAAGTGCTGGGATTACAGGCATGAGCCACTGTGCCCAGCTGCCACTAGCTAATTTTTAAATGTTTTGTAGAGATGGACTCTCCCTATGTTGCCCAGGCGGGTCTCAGACTCCTGGGCTCAAGGGATCCTCCTGCTTCAACCTCCCAAATTGTTTTGGGATTATAAATGTGAGCCACTGTACCTGGTTTCATGTCAGTATCTTTTTTTTTTTTTTGAGACGGAGTATCGCTCTGTCACCCAGGCTAGAGTGCACTGGCATGATCTCGGCTCACTGCAACCTCCACCTCCTGGGTTCCAATGATTCTTGTGCCTCAGCCTCCCGAGTAGCTGGGGACTGCAGGCACGCACCACGCCTGGCTAATTTTTTGTCTTTTTAGTAGAGACGGTTTGCCATGTTGCTTGGGCTGGGTCTTCAGCTCCTGAGCTCAGGCAATCTACCAGCCTCGGCCTCCCAAAATGCTAGAATTACAGGCATGAGCCACCATGCCTGGCTAATTTTTGTATTTTTAGTAGAGACAGAGTTTTGCTATTTAGGCCAAGCTGGTCTCTAACTCCTGACCTCAAGTAATACACCCACCTTGGCCTCCCAAAGTGATGGAATTACAGGCGTGAGCCACCGCACCTGGCCCCATTTTTGTTTATTTAATTTTTTTTTGAGACAGAGTTTCAAACGCTCTTGTTGCCCAGGCTGGAGTGCAATGGTGCAATCTCAGCTCACCGCAACCTCCGCCTCCCGGGTTTCAACAGATTCTCCTGCCTCAGCCTCCTGAGTAGCTGAGATTACAGGCATGCGTCACCACGCCCCGCTAATTTTGTATTTTTAGTAGAGATGGGGTTTCTCCAAGTTGGTCGTCAGGCTGGTCTCAAACTCCCAACCTCAGGTGATCCGACCGCCTTGGCCTCCCAAAGTGCTGGGATTACAGGCGTGAGCCACCGTGCCCGGCCTTATTTATGTATTTTTTGAGATGGACCCTGGCTGTATACCCCAGGCTGGAGTGCAGTGGCCAGACTTCGACTCACTGCAACCTCCACCTCCTTGTTTCAAACGATTCTCCTGCCTCGGCCTCCCGAGTAGCTGGGATTACAGGCACCTGCCACCACACCCCCCTAATGTTTCTTTGTGGGTTTTTTTTGTTTTTTGTTTTTTGTTTTTTTTTTGAGACAGAGTCTCACTCTGTCCCCCAGCTGGAGTGCAGTGGTACGATCTCGGCTCATTCAAGCTCCGCCTCCCGGGTTGACGCCATTCTCCTGCCTCAGCCTCCCGGGTAGCTGAGACTAGAGGCGCCCGCCACCACGCCCGGCTAATTTTTTGTATTTTCAGTAGAGACGGGGTTTCACTGTGTTAGCCAGGATGGCCTCGATCTCCTGACCTCGTGATCCGCCCGCCTCAGCCTCCCAAAGCGCTGGGATTACAGGCGTGAACCACCGCGCCCTGCTAATCTTTGTATTTTTGTAGAAACGGGGTTTCGCCATTTTGGCCAGGTTAGTCTCGAACTCCTGACCTCAGGTGATCTGCCCACCTTGGCCTCCCAAAATGCAGGGATTACAGGCGTGAGCCAGCGCGCCCGGCCGATTACCAGTTGTTTTTAATATAGATAGATATAGATATAGATATAGATATAGATATAGATATAGATATAGATATAGATATAGATATAGATATAGATATATATCGGCCGTGGAGTTTGCGGTGAGCCAAGATCGCGCCACTGCACCCCAGCCTGGGCAACAAGAGCAAAACTCCGTCTCAAAATAAACAAACAAACAAACAAAAACCTGGTAATCAATTTATTAAAATAGTTGACTTAAGCATCTGCAATGGTGACTTCCACCTCAACTCCTGGCTCAATACTGTTGGAAGTAATCTGCTTAACAATCTCAGAAGGACTGTGCAAGTCAATGAGTCACATGTGGATTCTCATCTGGAAATGATCCCATGTGTTAGAACCTTCACCACAAAGTTTTTCTTGAAGTGATTCTCAAAGTCTTGGCAGGCATTCGAACTGGTCCTTTCATTTTGAGATTATTTTCCTTTGCTCCTCTGATCAAGTCAGCACACACTTTCTCCAGGGATTTTACGTTGCGGCTCGTTAGAGTGACTCGAATTCGTGAATTGCCACCTCTGCCTCCCTGGGTGTTTTTCCGGTATCCTTAAAAGCCATGGCTGCTGCGCGGCTTCCTGACCGACTGGTTCCTCGGCGAGAGCGAAAAGCGGTGAGTCAGTAGCAGGAGCGTGCGGATCAGCGATCTGCAACACCTACAACCGCGTCTTCCTCAAAGAGCTATTTATGTATATATATTTTTGAGACGGAGCCTAGCTCTGTCGCCCAGGCTGGAGTGCAGTAGCGCGATCTCGGCTCACTGCCACCTCCGCCTTCCGGGTTCAAGCGATTCTCCTGCCTCAGCCTCCCGAGTAGCTGGGATTACAGGCGCCTGCCACCACGCCCAGCTAATTTTTGTATTTTCAGTAGAGACGGGGTTTCACTGTGTTAGCCAGGATGGCCTCGATCTCCTGACCTCATGATCCGCCCGCCTCAGCCTCCCAAAGCGCTGGGATTACAGGCGTGAACCACCGCGCCCGGCTAATGTTTATATTTTACACTTGATCTTGGCCAAAAGGCCGAGAAGCGATACTATTTATATTTTTATAATATATATCCCCATCTAACATACTACATACTACAATTATTTATTATATCTTTTGTTTAGTGTCTAATCTCCTCCTCCACCTGCACCCCAGCAGAATGTAAGCTCCATAAGGAAAAGAATGTTGATCTATTTTGTTATCTGATGTAATTCGCTGTACGCCCTGGACAGAACCTGCTATAAAGTAGGAGCTCAATAAGTATTTGAATTATTGTATCGTGGGAAGCAAAGAACCCAGGAGAATGTGGGGCGGCTGAAGCTGTGAAAGGAGCAATTAGCCCTGGCACGGGGGCTCACGCCTGTAATCCAGCACTTTGAGAGGCCAAGGCGGGCAGATCACTTGAGATCAAAAGTTCGAGACCAGCCTGGCCAACAACATGGCGAAACCCCGTCTCTACTAAAAATACAAAAATTAGCCCAGCGTTTTGGCGGGCGCCTGTGGTCTCAGCTACTCTGAGGCTGAGACAGATAATTGCTTGAACCCGGGAGACGGAGGTTGCAGTGAGCTGAGATCTAGCCACTATACTCCAGCCTGGGCGACAGTGAGACTCCGTCTCAAAAAAAGAAAAAAAAAGTGTGTGCGTGTGGGGCGGGTCAATAAATAGAGCAATACTGTATATGTAAAATACAGAATGGTATGGTACCAAGAACACATAGATGGAATGATCTGTAGCACTTCTCAACTGTATTACATTCAATGAAATCGTTTAGAGCTTGTTCTCCCTCCCTCCCCCACTTTCTTTGTTCCTTGGGAAACCCCCACACGGCACAAACCGTGTTTTAATTCCTATTCTCTAGTGTGCAGATAAGTGCCTGGCACCATTAAGTGGTCAAAAAAGGTCGTGAGCAAGTTAACAAATCACTGTTTCCATGTTTCTAACTACTTTTAAGCTCGTAGAGAAGAGATATCCCATCTCTTGCGCTTCTACTTCAACGCCCACTTCGCAGAGGGCTAAAAGCGACGTCACGAATTTATTACGTAATAAGGCAGCGCCCAGAGGCGGAAGAGGCAGGTTTTCAAGCTCCGGCCACGTGACGCGGGTGGGCGGGGCGTCAAAGTTCATATCCCAGTGTCCTTTGAATTGACTTCCTTTTTTCTTTTTTCCGGCGTTCAAGATGTCGAAGCGAGGTGAGGTTTTGTTTCTGGAGGATCCTCCACCATCTGTCGTGCAGTGGCTGGCGGATTCGTCAGGAGCGGTGGCGCTAGGCAGCTGGGGCGCTTTGCTCTCCTTCAGGCCGGAGAGAGAGAGCCAGGCCACCGCGAGAGCACTGCCAGGGCTCTCGAAAGTGGCAGTGGGGTGCTGGATAGTTGAGATGGCAGGATCCCGACATGAATGTAGTCTGGATCCCGCGAGATCGCTCCGCGAATAGGGCTATCGTAATGGGGTTGAAGTTAGACTGGATTAGGCCCTGGTTTGCGCGACCTCTGCGGTCTTATGCCTTGCAGGAGCAGTTGCGTTTTGCGAAAGTTGGAGCAAAGGCTGAGTCGTCTAGGTTTCTTAATTTCGATGTCAGAGTGTTAATAGTAAGAAATAGGCTACTTTCCATGAGAATCGGGTGGCACATGAGGACGGCATAAGTAAAATCCGAGCGAGATAATCTATAACGTACAGTCCATCAAAGCATGTGCGGTGAATTACAGCTTGAGTATGAGGGAGACCTCCGAACCATGTCTAGGTTGTGATCTCTATCCTGTTTCCCTTCCCTTTATATCCACAGGACGTGGTGGGTCCTCTGGTGCGAAATTCCGGATTTCCTTGGGTCTTCCGGTAGGAGCTGTAATCAATTGTGCTGACAACACAGGTGAGGTCTTTGAATGCACGTTGCTATACTCCCCCTTTTAAAAAGCACTCAATGGGCCTGTGGTTAATGACCTATTGAGCCGTCAATAAAGGGGAGAGTGAAAACATCGCTTTTGGGTGAAGTGGCAACATGTGTTGTTTGCTTCAATCGGTGGTGTGACAGGGCGTTCTTGGGGACCAACTGCTTGGACAGTGAGTGGAGGGAGAGGCTTTGGAAGTGTTTGGGAAATGTTATACTGATGGAACGGCCTGATTGGCCCTTAACATTTTTGATTTTTATTTACATTCTTTTGTAGGAGCCAAAAACCTGTATATCATCTCCGTGAAGGGCATCAAGGGACGGCTGAACAGACTTCCCGCTGCTGGTGTGGGTGACATGGTGATGGCCACAGTCAAGAAAGGCAAACCAGAGCTCAGAAAAAAGGGTGAGTAAACACTGAGCCCAACTTAATACTGATGAGTAGTGGGGGGACGCTTTCCTTTATTGGAAAATGGATCAGTTTTCAAGGCCTCAAGTTTGTTTTCCATTGAGAGACAGTGTGAGATAAGTATCTTAAGTTTTTGCTCATATTGTGTTGGAGGGGGGACCATCATCTTGTCACTTCCATAACTTAGATTTTTTTTTTTTTTTTTTTTTTTTTGAGATGGAGTCTCCCTCTGTCGCCCAGCCCATACTGGAGTGCAATGGCACGATCTTGGCTCACTGCAACCTCCGCCTCCTGGGCTCTCAAAAAAAAAATACTAAAAAACAAAAACAAGCTGCCCATTGCTTATTTTATTTTTATTTGTTTTTGAGACGGAGTCTCACTCTGTTGCCCAAGCTGGAGTGCAGTGACACGTATCTGTTCACTGCAACCTCCACCTCCTAGGCTCAAGTGATTGTCCTGCCTCAGCCTCCCGAGTAGCTGGGATCATAGGTGTGTGCTACCACACCCAGCTAATTGCTCATTACTTAATCTCAGGCTACCCCCTCAAAAGTTTTTCTGTCAGGTGTATGATTTAAAGGGGGAGGCCTCAAAATACTTGCAGCTTGTGTCCTGTCTGGCTTTAGAACTTCTGGTGTTTGATGCATTTTAACTTCAGCGCTTGCGCTTTTTTCCTGTGCCTACCTAGTCTTTCTCTACCCTGGGATGTCTTGCTCTTCTAAAGAGTTCCTGGCCATCCCTTGATTTACAAATGTGATGTTGATTTGTCAGCCCTGTATTACAGTTACTCCTATTCCTGTATCCACCCCACGATGCTCTCCAGTTGATTTTTAGCCTTTGGGTTAGAAATCGTTTTTTGTTCACCATTAATATCCATTTGAGGGCTGGGTAGCACTGTGATTGTGATTCAGCAATTGCATGGGCTTTTTCCTCTTCTCAGAACACTTCCTGGGTCTGATTGGTGGCCCAGGGAGCTGTCAGAGAAGAGCAGAGCAAATGGCCTTCACTTTGTAGATGAGATGGCGGGAGGGTGGATTGTTGGTCTCAGTCAGTGGTGGGACAGACCAGAGCTCCGAACACTTCAGTTTTAAAACTAGTTGTGAGTTTCCAATTCTGTTAATGTCTTTTTTGGTCTTTGTTTCTGCTAAATGAATACATCCCCTCCCCTTGGAACTTAATATCAACAAATAACAAGCGCAGAAAGGTGCAAAAGGGCCAGGTGTACTTGAAGAATTTGTGAGGATTAAATGGTTTATAAATAGAGGAGGGTCAGTAAGTATTGGCTACCTCGTGTGTCCCATTGCTAACTTGGTTAGAGTATAGTCTTCCTGTCATTATAAAAATTCTGTGTAAGGACCCCATGCTAGTATCAGTGAAGATTTTGAATCCAGGTGTGTCTGACTCTACAATAGTTCTTTACAAGCATTATATTTCACTGTGTAGTGATACTTCATTTTGAAAGTTGGGAAAAGCGTCTTTTTCACTTTAGTACAGATGGGTGTAAAAGTTACTTAGGACACTGGAAAACAGTTCATTAAAAGTAAAACAAAGCCTGGTGCTTGGGCCCAGGAATTCAAACTGTTTACCAGTGTAAATCTGAATAGCTTGGTCTCTGCTCATTGCCAGGACTGGGAGGAGTTGGGGGTCCCAGGTCCCATTTCTACATCCCAATTCAGTGATACTGGGATCTTAATAACCCACCTGTGAGGTGAAGTTGGAAAAGGCATAGGCAAGGATAATTGTCCTGCCAGTTTTACACTTGTGAGAAAATACTGGCCGCTTTGATTTTAAGATGTGAATAGATGATTGTGGTTCATGCCTATACTCCCATCACTTTGGGAGGCCAGGCTGGCCAACGTGGCAAAACCCTGTCTCTATGAAAAAAAAAAAATCTGGGCACGGTGGTGTGCACCTGTAGTCCAAGATACTAGAGAGGCTGAGGTGGGAGGATCACCTTAAAGATTGATATTTACACTGTCACTGTCTCAAACGCTGAGTGTACATTCTGTCTAGTTGGAAACTGCTTTTGTGGTGGCGCTGCAACTTGACAGGTTAATGACTGCTGTCCTTTTTTCTTCTCTCAGTACATCCAGCAGTGGTCATTCGACAACGAAAGTCATACCGTAGAAAAGATGGCGTGTTTCTTTACTTTGAAGATAATGCAGGGGTCATAGTGAACAATAAAGGCGAGATGAAAGGTAGGAAATCAGTCCAGCTTGTTCCTTAGGTCTCTGAGGTTGGGCGGATTGTCCAGAAGTACAGGCCAAGGATCTTCTGTGTTTGATGATATCTTAATCTGTCCCCCACATGTTTTTATTTTATTTATTTATTTTTTAATGCAGGTTCTGCCATTACAGGACCAGTAGCAAAGGAGTGTGCAGACTTGTGGCCTCGGATTGCGTCCAATGCTGGCAGCATTGCGTGATTCTCCAGTATATTTGTAAAAAAATAAAAAATAAAAAACTGAACCCATTAAAAAGTATTTGTTTGTAGTGCTTGTCTCCCTGTTCATTTCTACACTTTTTTTTTTTTTTTTTTTTTTTTTTTTCCAGATGGAGTCTCACTCTGTCACCAAGGCTGGAGTGCAGTGGAGAGATCTTGGCTCGCTGCAACCTCCACCTCCTCCAGGGTTCAAGCAATTCTCCTGCCTCAGCCTCCCAAGTAGCTGGAATTACAGGCACCTGCCATCATGCCTGGCTAATTTTTGTATTTTTGGTGGAGACGGGGTTTCACCATGTTTGCCAAACTGGACTCAAACTCCTGACCTTGAGTGTTCTGCCCACCCAGGCCTCTACAATGTTTTTGACATACCCTGACCCCTGACCATCACTTTTGTGAAATGGAAACTCTGGACATTTTTTTTTTTTTTAAGCAATCCTTGCTTTTTTGTGAGTTTGCAGACTTTCAGCATCTTCCAATTGCTGTATTTACAATTTTGGCCTCAAAAAGTATTACTTGGGTTTTGAGTCCCAAAAATAATAGTAGATACTGCTCGATGACTGGCTATACATGGTAGCTTCTCCTGGAGTGAGAAAGGCGTTCAAATGTCTGGGCATGGTGGCTCGCGCCTGTAATCCCAACACTTTCGGAGGCCAAGGCAGGCGGATCATGAGGTCAGGAGCTCGAGACCAGGCTGACCAACATGGTGAAACCTCTTCTTTACTAAAAATACAAAAATTAGCTGGGTGTGGTGGCGCACCGCCTGTAATCTCAGCTACTGAGAATCGCTTGAATCTGGGAGGTGGGGGTTGCAGCGAGTCGAGATTGCGCCTTTGTACTCCAGCCTGGGCAACAGAGCAAGATTCCGTTCCAGCCCCCGCCCCAAAAAAAGGCATTGAAGTTAAGATGGACTGTATAGTTAGATCCTGGACACACACATGGATTTTGAGGATTGATGTGAGTGGGAGCCTGTTTGTGTATGTACATTTTAGCAGTTAACAGGTTTGGAGTAAACTGAATATTTGTAAAACAACAGTAATTGCCATGTAGGTTTACTGTCATAGTGGCAGATGATTAAGTTGATGGTACCTACAGGTATTTTGCTATGAATTTTTTTTTTTTTTTTTAAGACGGAGTCTCGCTCTGTCACCCAGGCTGGAGTGCAGTGGCGCAGTCTCGGCTCACTGCAAGCTCCGCCTCCCAGGTTCCCGCCATTCTCCTGCCTCAGCCTCTCCGAGTAGCTGGGACTACAGGCGCCCGCTACCACGCCTGGCTAATTTTTTGTATTTTTAGTAGAGATGGGGTTTCACTGTGGTCTCGATCTCCTGACCTCGTGATCCGCCCGCCTCAGCCTCCCAAAGTGCTGGGATTGTAGGCATGAGCCACCGCGCCCGGCCTGAAAATGTTTTGACAAACAGGATGATCGTGTAATTTATGTTCCAAGCTCTAGTTTGAGAAAGGAAGAATGTGATAAAATTTTGCCAACTGAACAGGCATAAAGCCCTGTCAATAAGGGACTTGGCCTTAAGGTAGGAGGTTAGCATTTCTTTCTCAACTGTGGAAGAGTTGATTTAGGTGACACCCAGCGTCTTGGAAAAATGGGTATTCGTTTAGAACAATAATTTGGGGGGAAGTGGACTAAATAGGGTCTTACAGATTAAGGTTTGTGTTCATGTATCTGTATCTGCAAATACTCAACCATTAATGTCTCTACCTGTACGTTGGGTATAATACAAGCTCCACTTGGTATCAAAAAGGACTACCTTTAGTGTCTTCCATGACTAGTTATGGAATGTACCAGACCTAGAGAGGAGTTGTTCTAACCTGGAGCTTTTGAAAACATTTCCGGTCCATACCCTAGACCAATTAAGTCAGACTGCAGAATAGGACTCAGACATCAGAATTGTGAAGCTCCCAGGAGATATCAAGGTACACCCAAGATTTAGAACCAGTACCCTGTCTAGACTGAACCAGTCTTGGTTTTAGAAGTATTAAATCTTGGCTGGGCATGGTGGCTCATGCCTATAATCCCAGCACTTTGGGAGGCTGAGGTGGGTGGATTATCTGAGGTCAGGAGAGTGAGACCAGCCTGTCCAACATGTTGAAACCCCATCTCTACTAAATACAAAATTAGCCAGGTATAGTGGTGCATGCTGTAATCCCAGCTACTTGGGAGGCAGGAGAATCGCGTGAACCCTGGAGGTGGAGGTTGCAGTGAGCCGAGATCGCGCGATTGTGCTCCAGCCTGGGCAACCAGTGAAACTCTGTCTCGGGGGAAAGAAAAAAAATGTATTAAATCTCTAGTTTGAGAGAGTTAGACCATAACGTCCCTGAGTATGGTCAATTTCAAGTCAGCTTTAGTGTGACAAGCCCCTAGGCCCACCATTTATGTCTTTATATATTATGGCAATATATGATCCTTATATATTACCCCAATCGCTGCTATTTTTGAATTTTATCTTTTCTGAGACAGTCTTGCTCTGTCACCCAGGCTGGAGTGCAGTAACACCACTGAAGCTCACTGTAACCTTGAACTGCTGGATTCAGAATCCTCCTGCTGTGGCCTTCAAAGGGCTGCAATTACAAGGGTGAGCCACTGCATCCCACCTCACATTTTATTCTTTGGAGATTTTTTTTGACTTGGATTAAAAGCTTTATATTTACATTTCACTAAATGTTTTCCTTTGTCAGCTGGGCATGGTGGCTCACACCTGTAATCCCAGCACTTTGGGAGGCCGAGATCGGCTGATCACCTGAGGTGAGGAGTTCAAGACCAGCCTGGCCAACATGGTGAAATCTCGTCTACTAAAAATACAAAATTAGCTGGACGTGATGACGCTTGCCTGTAGTCTGAACCCAAGAGGCAGAGGTTGCAGTGGTGGAGGTTGCAGTGAGCCGGGGAGACTCCGTCTCACTCCTGGGCTCTTGTTGCCCAGGCTGGAGTGCGGTGGTGCAATCTCAACTCATTGCAACCTCCGCCTCCTGGGTTCTAGGGATTCTCCTGCGTCAGCCTCCCGAGTACCTGTGACTACAGTTGCCCGCCACCACGCTAGGCTGATTTTTGTATCTTTTTTTTTTTTTTTTTTTAGCGTTTTTTATTTTGAGACCGAGTTTCGCTCTTGTGCCCAGGCTGGAGTGCAACAGTGCGATCTCGGCTCACCGCAACCTCCGCCTCCCGGGTTCAAGTGATTCTTCTGCCTCAGCCTCCCGAGTAGCTGGGATTACAGGCATGCACCACCACGCCTGGCTAATTGTGTATTTTTAGTAGAGACGGAGTTTCTCCATGTTGGTCAGGCTGGTCTCCAACTCCCGACCTCAGGTGATCCGCCCCCTTTGGCCTCCCGAAGTGCTGAGATTACAGGTGTGAGCCACTGCACCCAGCCATATATATATTTTTTTTCCTTTGTCATTGTTTATATTCTGCAAGTTCTTTCTAGGTAAAAGTTTTAATAGAATGGATTCAAGATATCAGATCTGACTTATAGTAGCTTGCAACTTGAACAGTAATACATGTACTTTCATAATAAAAATAGTAGTAAATATAAAAAATAGTAAATTCACTACAAGACTTAGTGGAGCATGCCCATTATCCCAGCTACTCTGGAGGCTGAGATGAGCAATGAAGTCTAGCTACAGGCATGCAAAAATTGGCCGGGTGTGGTGGTGTGCACCTTTATTCTCAGCTACTCTGGAGGCTGAGGTGGGAGGATCACTTGAGGCCAGGAGGTCAAGGCTGCAGTGAGCAATGATCACACCACTGCACTCCAGCCTGGGCAAGACTGTCTCTATGAAAAAAAAAAAAATAGGCCGGGCACAGTGGCTCACGCCTATAATCCCAGCACTTTGAGAGGCTGAGATGGGCGGATCACGAGGTCAGGAGTTCAAGACCAGCCTGGCCAGAATGGTGAGACCCTATCTCTACTAAAAATACAAAAATTAGGCCAGGCGCGGTGGCTCATGCCTGTAATCCCAGCACTTTGGGATGCCGAGGCGGGCGGATCACGAGGTCAAGAGATCAAGACCATCCTGGCTAGCATGATGAAACCCCGTCTCTACTAAACAAAATACAAAATATTAGCCGGGCATGGTGGCGGCGCCTGTAGTCCCAGCTACGCGGGAGGCTGAGGCAGGAGAATGGCATGTACCCAGGAGGCGGAGCTTGCAGTGGGCCGAGATCGCGCCACTGCACTCCAGCCTGGGTGACAGAGTGAGACTCTGTCTCAAAAAAATAAAATAAAATCAGCTGGGAGTCGTGGCAGGCACCTGTAACCCCAGCTACTCGGGAGACTGAGACAGAAGAATCACTTGAACCCGGGAGGTGGAGGTTGCAGCGAGCCGAGATCACACAATTGCATTCCAGCCTGGGCGACAGAGCGAGACTCTGTCTCAAGAAAAAAACAAAAAAAAAACCCCAAAAAACAAACAAAAAAACACCTCCATCTCTACAAAAAAAATTAGCTGGATGTGGTTGTGTGTATCTGTACTCCCAGCTACTCTGGGCTGAGGCAGGAGAATGGCTTCAACCCAGGAGGCGGTGGCTGCAGTGAGCCTAGATCGCTCCACTGCACTGCAGCCTGGGCGACAGAGCGACACTCTGTCTCAGAAATAAATAAAATAATAAAATATATAATTTATATAATTACCTAGATCCAATGCTGTATGTGGAAACTAAAGGAAAAAGAAAAAGAAAATTAGCTGGAGGAAAAATACGGTAATGTGTCCCCCCATGGTTTTGTTATTTTAAAGGAAAGATAAGGCCAGTGCTGGTGGCTCATAGCTGTAATCCTCCCAGCTTGGGCGGCCAAGGTGGGCTGATCACTTGAGCTCAGGAGTTCAAAACCAGTCTGGCCAACACAGCAAAACCCTGTCTCTACAAAAAATACAAAAATTAGCCGGGCCTGGTGGCGTGTGCCTGTAATCCCAGCTAATTGGAGGCTGAGGCAGAAGAACTGCTTGAGTCCAGGAGGCAGAGGTTGCAGTGATTCCGGATCGCAACACTGCATGCCAGCCTGGGAAATTGGAGTGAAACCATGTCTCCGGGGAAAAAAAGAAGCATAAATAATAGCGGATGAAAATAACTGGGGTGGGGCTGGGCATGGTGGCTCACACCTGTAATCCCAGCACTTTGGGAGGCCAAGGCGGAGGATCACCAGAGGTCAGAATTTTGAGACCAGCCTGGCCAACATGGTGAAACCCCGTCTCTACCAAAAATACAAAAATTACTCACGCCTGTAATCCCAGCACTTTCGGAGACCGAGGCAGGTGAATCACCTGAGGTCAGGAGTTCAAGACCAGCCTGGTGAAACCCTGTCTCTAGAAAAAATATAAAAATTGGCCAAGTGTGGTGGCATGCACCTGTAAACCCAGGAGGCAGAGGTTCCAGTGAGCCAAGATCACACCACTGCACTCCGGCCTGGGCAATAGAGCAAGACTCCATCTCAAAAAAATTAAAAAAATAGGCCGGGCGCGGTGGCTCACGCTTGTAATCCCAGCACTTTGGGAGGCCGAGGCGGGCGGATCACGAGGTCAGGAGATCGAGACCACGGTGAAACCCCATCTCTACCAAAAATACAAAAAATTAGCCGGGCGTGGTGGCGGGTGCCTGTAGTCCCAGCTACTCGGAGAGGCTGAGGCAGGAGAATGGCGTGAACCCGGGAGGCGGAGGTTGCAGTGAGCCGAGATCGCGCCACTGCACTCCAGCCTGGGCGACAGAGCAAGACTCCGTCTCAAAAAAA
>NW_026652285.1:22296990-22505269 GCF_009828535.3 Hylobates moloch | reverse complement strand
TCTTAAAAATATATATATGTATTTTAATATCAATATAAAATAATATAAATATAAAATATTATATATTTTTATATATAAAAATTAAAAAATATATATAATAGGCCAGGCACAGTGGCTTATGCCTGTAATCCCAGCACTTTGGGAGGCCGAGGTGGGCTGATAATTTGAGGTCAGGAGTTCGAGACCAGCTTGGCCAACATGGCAAAACCCCGTTTCTACTAAAAATACCAAAATTAGCTGGGCTTAGTGGCAGGCATCTGTAATCTCAGCTACTCTGGAGGCTGAGGCGGAAGAATCACTTGAACCTGGGAGGCGGAGGTTGCAGTGAGCCAAGATCGTGCCACTGCACTCCGGCCTGGGCAACAGAGCCAGATTCCCTCTCTAGATAGATAGATAGATAGATAGATAGATAGATAGATAGATAGATGGAAAGAATAAGTGAAAGGCCGGGCGCGGTGGCTCATGCCTGTAATCCCAGCACTTTGGGAAGCTGAGAGGGGTGGATCATGAGATCAGGAGTTCAAGACCAGCCTGGCCAAGATGGTGAAACCCCGGCTCTACTAAAAATACAAAAAATTAGCCAGGCGTGGTGGCAGGTGCCTGTAATCCCAGCTACTCGGGAGGCTGAGGCAGAGAATTGCTTGAAGCTGGGAGGCACAGGTTGCAGTGAGCCGGGATTGAGCCACTGCACTCCAACCTGGGCGACAGAGCGAGACTTTGTCTCTAAAATAAATAAATAAGTAAATAAATAATGGTTTTTTTTTTGTTTTTTGTTTTGGAGATGGAGTCTGGCTCTGTCGCCCAGGCTGGAGTGCAGTGGCTCGATGTCTGCTCACTGCAAGCTCCGCCTCCCGGGTTCACACCATTCTCCTGCCTCAGCCTCCCGAATAGCTGGGACTACAGGCGCCCGCCACCGCGCCCGGCTAATTTTTTTGTATTTTTAGTAGAGACAGGGTTTCACTGTGTTAGCCAGGATGGTCTCGATCTCCTGACCTCGTGATCCGCCCGCCTCGGCCTTCCAAAGTGCTGGGATTACAGGCGTGAGCCACCGCGCCCGGCCAATAAATAATGTTAATTCGGGTGGGGCAGGAGAATTGTTAAGTGGACTGACCGGAAGTCAGCTAATTGGATTTGACGAATCTCTCTCTTTTTTTTTTGTCTTTTGAGACAGGGCCTCCTTCTCTCATCCAGGCTGGAGTGTGGCACAATCATGGCTCACTGCAGCCTCCACTTCCATGGCCCAGCCTGCAGTGCAGCTGAGTCCACAGGTGCGTGCCACCACACTCGGCTAAGTATTCATTTATTTAGTAGAGATGGACTTTCGCTGTATTGCCCACGCTGGTCTTGAATTCCTGGGCTCAAGCGATGTCCCCCCCGCCTCGTTCTCCCAAAATGCTGGGATTACTGGCGTAAGCCAACGAGCCCGGCCTAGGGAACCTTTCTAAGCTTCAACTTCTAGCTCTGTAAAATGTGAATTGGAAGTAGGTGCGATCTGAACTTTCTGATCAATTCCGGGTACAAGCTTTTCAACAAAACTGAGCTGAGGAAATAGCATGTAATACCGTAGGAAAAAAGAATACTCACCTTAAAGGAAAACTGGGGGAGCGGGGCCTAACTGCACACAAACTGCCCACAATCGGTTATCCAGTCTCCTCCCCTTCACTTTCCAACTCCTCTTGCACAGTCAGTCTCTGGTCAACCTCCTCTGGGGCCAAGCAAGCAACTCCCCCCACTGCCTTAAGGACCCACCGGTCAACCCGGGGTGAGTGGAGACAATAGGATTTGTGTCGCAGGGGTCGTTGACATCACGTAACAATGCGCAGGGGTGTCCCCATCTAGGGTCCTCATCCCCCACCAGAAAGGCCCTCCGAGGCTACAGTGGTTGGGATGGCGTATCTGAGAGAGTGTCGCCTGCGACTGGAGAAAGGCTTTATCTTGGACGGGGTGGCTGTGAGCACCACTGCCCGCGCTTATGGGCGCTCTAGGCCCAAGCTGTGGTCGGCAATTCCGCCCTACAACGCGCAGCACGACTACCACGCCCGCAGCTACTTCCAGAGCCACGTGGTTCCGCCCCTTTTGCGGAAAACTGATCAGGTATAGGAGCTTCCCGGAAGACCCCACACACCTCCCTAAATCTTCACTCCAGCGGCCTCACCACAAACAAGGCTCCGCCACTTTCACCTCCTCGGTTTACTTTCTTTTCTTTTTTAAATTTTTAATCATTATTATTATTTTGAGACAGAGTCTCGCTCTGTCGCCCAGGCTGGAGTGTAGTGAGTGGCACCATCTTGGCTCACTGCAACCTCCGCCTCCCGGGTTCAAGCGATTCTCCTGCCTCAGCCTCCCGAGTAGCTGGGATTACAGGCGCGCCACCACGCCAGAGTAATTTTTGTATTTTTGGTAAAGATACAAAACTTCTTCGCCATGTTACCCAGACTGGGATTACAGGTGTGAGCCTGTAATTACAGGGTCTGACTCTCGCCCAGGCTGGAGTGCGGTGGTGCCATCACAGCTCACTGTAGCTTCCACCTCCCAGGGTCAAGCGATCTTCCCACCTCAGCCTTGCGATTAGCCGGGACTACAGGCTCGCGCCACCATGCCGGGCTAATTTTTTTTTTTTTTTTTTTTTTTGTAGAGAGGGGGTCTCGCCTTGTTACCCAGACTGGTCTTGAACTCCTGGGCTCAGGCTATCCTCCCGCCACCGCCTCCCAGTTTTCTTAACGCAGCCCGAGGACTGGAGGAGAGGGAGGACAGGTGTTGAGTGCAAGATCCCTGAGCTCACAGAATGGCCTTCCAGCCCTGAATTTGAGAATAGACTCATTCCGGGTTTCTGCAAGGCAAGGGGATAGGGCTCAAAGCCAGCTTCTCCCAAACCAGTCGGTCTCTTTGTCCTTTGTGACGTCACAGACCCGCCCTCTAGGGTGACCTCACACCGCAAATTCTCTAAATACACGAAAATCCGTGTGACCTCAGTGAGCAAGACAAAGGGAATTGACCTGCAGGGCGAGACTCCTGTGACATCATAGTGGCAGGGCGTGGGGCTTGCTCTCTGGGTTCTTTGGTCTGATGGGAGGGACACCTCTCAAACCTCTGTGGACCTCAGTTCTTCCCCCTGGCCTTTTCCCTCCTAGGTGTAGGCCCCTTCCCAGCAGAGTTCTCCACCAACCCCCTAGATCAAAGATTCCGAGACTGTTTGCTGATGATTCCATTTTTCCCCCAACATTTTGCTTCCAGTATTTGTGTTTCTACATATAAGCGGTGTGGGGAAGAGACAGGAAGACTCATGGGGTTATTCTGTGAGCAAATCTTCGGGGTTTGTGTGTGTGTGTGTATAGTCCCAAATGTATGTTTGCATGTTTGCATAGGTCTGTGCAGTGCATGTATATGGACTCACATGAGTCACACATGTGTTGACTCATGTAATTTTTTTTTTTTTTTTTTTTTTTTGAGACGGAGCCTCGCTCTGTCGCCCAGGCTGGAGTGCAGTGGCATGATCTCGGCTCACTGCAAGCTCCACCTCCCGGATTCATGCCATTCTCCTGCCTCAGCCTCCCAAGTAGCTGGGACTACATGGGCCCGCCACCATGCCCGGCTAAATTTTTGTATTTTTAGTAGAGACGGGGTTTCACTGTGTTAGCCAGGATGTTCTCAAACTCCTGACCTTGTGATCTGCCTGCCTCGGCCTCCCAAAGTGCTGGGATACAGGCGTGAGCCACCGCGCCTGGCCCAACTTTTCTTTTCTTTTTTCTTTCTTTTTTTTTTGAGACAGGGTCTTGTTCTGTTACCCTGGCTGGAGTGCAGTGGCATAATTTTGGCTTACTGCAACCTCCGCTTTCCGTGTTCAAGCGATCCTCCCACCTCAGCCTCTCTAGTAGCTGGGACTACAGAGACAAGGTTTCACCATGTTGCCCAGGCTGGTCTTGAACTCCTGAGCTCAAGTTTTCTGCCCATCTCGGCCTCCCAAAGTGCTGGGACTACAGGCATGAGCCACCACGCTGGCATCGACTCATAATTTTACGACAGAAGGAACCAGAGTCTGGGGAGGGGAAAAGGAAGAACCTGAGTATTTAAAAGCTTGAAAATGATAGGGTATACATATTTTGAAAATGCTTTCTTTCTTTCTTTTTTTTTTTTTTTGAGACAGAGTCTCACTCTGTCATCCAGGCTGGAGTGCAGTGGCGTCATCTCGGCTCACAGCAACCTCTGCCTCACAGGTTCAAGCAATTCTCCTGCCTCAGCCTCCTGAATAGCTGGGATTACAAGCGCCTACCACCACACCCAGCTAATTTTTTGTATGTTTAGTAGAGACGGGGTTTCACTATGTTGGCCAGGCTGGTCTCAAACTCCTGGCCTCAAGTGATCCACCTGCCTCAGCCTCCCAAAGTGCTGGGATTACAGGTGTGAGCCACCACACCTGGCCTTGAAAAAGGCTTTCTAATTTTCTTTTTTGAGACAGAGTGCAACTCTGTCACACAGGCTGGAAGTGCAGTGGCACAGCTCACTGCAGCCTCGAACTGCTGGGCTCAAGCAATCCTCCAGTCTCAGCCTCCTGAGTAGCTGGGACTGTAGGCGTGTGCCACCATGCCCAGCAGCTAATCTTTTAATTTTTTTTTTTTTTTGAGGTGGAGTCCCGCCCTGTTGCCCAGGCTGGAGTGCAGTGGCAGGATCTCAGCTCACTTCAACCTCTGGCTCCGGGTTCAAGTAATTCTCCTGCCTCAGCCTCCTGAGTAGCTGGGATTACAGGCATGTGCCACTAAACCTGGCTAATTTTTGTATTTTTAGTAAACACGGGGTTTCGCCATGTTGGCCAGGCTGGTCTCCAACTCTTGACCTCAGGAGATCCTCCAGCCTCGGCCTCCCAAAGTGCTGGGATTACACCGCTCCCAGCCAACCTGTTTAATTTTTAAAAGTATTCTTTAATTGTCAAAACCACCATTTGTGGTAGGTGTTATTTTCATTTAAATAAAGATAACATTTATTAAACTTCACTATGCCAGGCCCTTTATCTGAACAAAATCACTTAAGTCTCACAGCAAGCCAGGCTCAATCCTGTAATCCCAGCACTTTGGGAGGCCGAGGGGGTGGATCACTTGAGTTCAAGAGTTTGAGACCAGCCCGGCCAATATGTGAACCCTGTCTCTACTAAAAATACAAAAATTAGCTGGGCATGGTGGCGCATGCCTGTAATCCCAGCTACTCAGGAGGCTGAGGCAGGATAATTGTTTGAACCCAGGAAGTGGAGGTTGCAGTGAGCCAAGATGGCAACACTGCACTCCCGTCTGGGCAACAGAGTAAGACTGTGTCTCAAAAAACAAACCTCAAAGCAATACTCCTTTTACTGATGGTAAAACTGAGGCCCAGAGAAGCTGTGTAATTGGCCCAAGGTCACAAAGCCTGTTAATGGTTGAGCTGGAGTTAGAACCCAGCCTGTCTAGCAGCAGAAACTGAGCCTGCAGCTGCCAAGCTCAACTGCCCCTCCCTGAGAGGCAATAGGTTCTCCTTTTTCTTTTTCTTTTCTTTTTTTTTTTTTTTTTTTTTTGAGATGGAGTTTGGCTCTTGTTGCCCAGGCTGAAGTGCAATCGCAGGATCTTGGCTCACTGCAACTTCTGCCTCCGGGGTTCAAGCAATTGTACTGCCTCAGGCTCCTGAGCAGCTGGGATTACAGGCGCCTGCCACCATGCCCAGATAATTTTTTGTATTTTTAGTAGAGATGGGGTTTCGCCATGTTGGCAAGGCTGGTCTCGAACTCCTGGTCTCAGGTGATCCACCCACCTTGGCCTTCCAAAGTGCTGGGATTAGAGGCCTGAGCCACTGCGCCCAGTCCAGTTCTTAAATATATTTAGTCTGTCTGCCCCAGTTACCTAAGGCTCTGACCTCTTCCCTCTCCCCACAGCAAACCCCAGGGCAGTTTGCACTGTGCCTCCCTCGGCATTGTGGCTGACAGTCTTCTGTATTCTCTTCCCCACTTTCAGGATCGTGGCGGTACAGGAAGGGATGGCTGGATAGTAGACTATATCCACATCTTCGGGCAAGGACAAAGATACCTCAACAGGAGAAATTGGGCAGGGACAGGCAAGTGCTGCCTCCATTTGTAGCTTCATCATGGTTCCTGGGCCATAGCGAGGCCTGGTTGAGGGGAGGAGGTTAAGGGACTGCATCCTTCCAGCTTTTCTTCACATACATGAACAGATGGTGCCACAGTGCTCCCTAATATTAGTTAATAAGCACCAGTACTGGCCGGGCGCGGTGGCTCATGCTTGTAATCCCAGCACTTCGGGAGGCCGAGGCGGGCGGATCACGAGGTCAGGAGATCGAGACCATGGTGAAACCCCGTCTCTACTAAAAATACAAAAAATTAGCCAGGCGTGGTGGCGGGTGCCTGTAGTCCCAGCTACTCGGAGAGGCTGAGGCAGGAGAATGGCGTGAACCCGAGAGGCGGAGCTTGCAGTGAGCCGAGATTGCGCCACTGCACTCCAGCCTGGGCGACAGAGCGAGACTCTGTCTCAAAAATATATAAATATAAAAATATATATATATATATATATATATATATATATGTATATAAGCACCAGTACTGTATGTCAGGCCTCATTTTTTTTTTTTTTTTTTGAGACATGGTATCACTCTATCACCCAAACTGGAATGCATGAAATGCAGTAGCACGGACAGGTGCAGTGGCTCATGCCTGTAATCCCAGCACTTTGGGAGCTGAGGCGGGTGGATCACTTGAGGTCAGGAGTTCCAAACCAGCCTGGCCAACCTGTTTAAACCCTGTCTCTACTAAAAATACAAAAAAACAATTAGCCGGGCGTGGTGGCTCGCATGTGGAATCCCAGCTACTTGGGAGGCTGAGGCAGGAGAACTGTTTGAACCTGGGAGGCGGAGGTTGCAGTGTGCCAAGACTGTGACACTGCACTCCAGCCTGGGCAATGCGGTGAGACTCCATCTCAAAAAAAAGAAATGCAGTAGCACAATTACCACTCACTGCAGTCTTGACCTCCTGGGCTTGCGCAATCCTTCCACCTCAGCCTCCTGAGCAGTTGGGCCCACAGGTGTGCACTGCCACACTAAGTTAATTTTTTATTTTTTGTAGAGATGGAGTCTCCCTATGCGGCCCAGGCTGATCTTGAACTCCTAGGCTCAAGTGATCCTCTGGCCTCAGCCTCCCAAAGTGCTGGCATTACAGACATGAGCCATTTGTTAGGCACTTTTCACCCTTACGCTAACCCAATGGCACAGGTAGGAAAACAAGTTTCTTGAGTTAAAGTAATTTGGCAAGAGGGCTGAGCTGGGATTAATATTCTGCTCTTCCTGGCCGGTGCAGTGGCTCATGCCTGTAATCCCAGCACTTTCAGAGGCCGAGGCAGGCGGATCACGAGGTCAGGAGTTCAAGACCAGCCTGGCCAACATAGCGAAACCCCGTCTCTACTAAAAATACAAAAAATTAGCCGGGCGTGGTGGCAGGCACCTATAATCTCAGCTACTCAGGAGGCTGAGGCAGGAGAATCTCTTGAACCTGGGAGGCAGAGGTTGCAGTGATCCGAGATTGTGCCATTGCACTCCAGCCTGGGCGACAGTGCGAGACTCCGTCTCAAAAACAAACAAACAAAAAGATTCCGCTCTTCCCAACTCTGAGGCCCCTGTTCCCCTCACTGCTGCATCCTGCTCATTTTTCAGGCCCAGGTTAACAACAATGGGAAAGAGTTGAGAGATATTTTTCTAACAGGGTAAACCCTCCTCCCAGCCTAGCTCCACCATCCTGGGCCACTCCTCTAGTCACATGATACTTTGTGCCATTTGGCCCAATTGATCTTGATCTCATCCATTTTTTCCACATGGGTCAGAGGCAATGGTGAGATTTTTCTCATTTCTTGTGGGAGAAAGGCAAGCTTTGCCAAGCCCAGAATTTCTGGCCCTTCCTGTCCCAGCACAAACCATTCACAGTTTTCCTGCAATTAGTCCTGGTGTGGGGTTTTATTTCTAGGAAGCCTTCTGTCCCTCAACCTCACCAGTCCTTGGCTTTTCAGCCCAGAGGCTTGGGACACTTGAGGATTGCGTGTTCAGCTGTGGGCATGGGGAATGCAAGTGACTACGCCTGATTGGCATCCCATACCACACCTAGGGGAATGGGGAAGCCAAGAGGTGGGCTGAATGCAGGCTCAGGCCTCTCTCTCCTTGCCCCCAAGGGCATTCTCTCCAGCAGGTGACTGGGCATGACCACTACAATGCTGATCTGAAACCGATCGATGGGTTCAATGGAAGGTTTGGCTACCGCCGGAACACTCCAGCCCTCCGTCGGAGCACGTCTGTCTTCGGAGAGGTCACCCACTTCCCTTTGTTCTAACAGTGTCTTTTCCCTTCATAGCCCTTAACCTGAATTCTTAAGACAAATGTTTAGATGAACTCTTAGTGTTATTTTACGTTAAAAAAATTAATTTGTGTCTCCACGTGTGCTGTTTCTTCCCTGAGATTAGAGGAAGGAGCAAGTTGTACCCTCAGCTTCTCTTCCCCCTGGAGAGGAGGTGAGAGGAGAAAGGGCTTCTCTGGCCGGGCACGGTGGCTCACGCCTGTAATCCCAGCACTTTGGAAGGCCGAGGCAGGTGGATCACGAGGTCAGGAGATCGAGACCATCCTGACTAACACGGTGAAACTCCGTCTCTACTAAAAATACAAAAAATTCTCCGGGCGTGGTGGCGGGCGCCTGTAGTCCCAGCTACTCGGGAGGCTGAGGCAGGAGAATGGCATGAGTCCGGGAGGCGGAGCTTGCAGCGAGCGGAGATGGCAACACTGCACTCCAGCCTGGGCGACAGAGCGAGACTCCGTCTCAAAAAAAAAGAAAAAAAAAAAAAAAAAGAAAGGGCTTCTCAGGCCTACGCCCTTGCACTCCATACCAACGAGTGCCAGGTTTGAAAGGAAGGGCTTCAGTTCTCCCCTACCAGTGGGATAAGAAGGAGCCACACTACTCAACCTCAATAAAGCACTTCCCCAGCTATCAGCAGGGCCCTAGGTCAGAGCTGGCTATTGTTTCCATTAAGAACAGAGCAAAGAACAGGCACTGTGGCTCACGCCTGTAATCTCAGCATTTTGGGAGGCCGAGGCGGTGGATCACGAGGTCAGGAGATTGAGACCATCCTGGCTAATACGGTGAAACCGTGTCTCTACTAAAAATACAAAAAAATTAGCTGGGTGTGGTGGCGGATGCCTGCAGTCCCAGCTACTCAGGAGGCTGAGGCTAGAGAATGGCTTGAACCCAGGAGGCGGAGCTTGCAGTGAGCCGAGATCACGCCACTGCACTCCAGCCTGAGCGACAGAGCAAGACTCCGTCTCAAAAAAAAAAAAAAAAGAGAGCAGAGCAAAGGCCAAGCTCTGTGGCTTACGCCTGTAATCCCAGCACTTTGGGAGGCCGAGATGGGAGGATTGCTTGAGCTCAGGCAGGTGGATCACTTGAGACCAGCCTGGGCAACACGACGAAACCCTGTCTTTACTAAACATATATATATGTTTGTGTGTGTGTGTATATATATATACACACATATGTACATATGTGTGTGTATATATATGTTTATGTATATATATGTGTGTGTATATATATGTGTGTGTATATATATATAGAGAGAGAGAGAGAGGGAGAGAAGGAGAGAGAGACTCACTCTGTTAGCCCAGGCTGGAGTGCAGTAGTGTGATCTCAGCTCACTGCAACCTCTGCCTCCCGGGGTTCAAGCAATTCTCCTGCCTCAGCATCCCTAGTAGCTGGGATTACAGGTGACTGCCACCACGCCCAGCTAATTTTTTTTGTATTTTTAGTGGAGGCGGGGTTTCACTGTGTTGGTCAGGTTAGTCTCGAACTCCTGACCTCACCTTGGCCTCCTAAAGTGCTGGGATTACAGGCGTGAGCCACCAGCCTGGCCCAGGATGTAATTTTTCTTTTCTTTTCTTTTCTTTTTTTGAGACGGAGTCTTGCTCTGTCGCCCAGGCTGGAGTGCAGTGGCGCAATCTCGGCTCACTGCAAGCTCTGCCTCCCGGGTTCACGCCATTCTCCTGCCTCAGCCTCTCCGAGTAGCTGGGACTACAGGCGTCTGCCACCACGCCTGGCTAATTTTTTGTATTTTTAGTAGAGACACGGTTTCACTATGGTCTCGATCTCCTGACCTTGTGATCCGCCCGCCTCGGCCTCCCAAAGTGCTGGGATTACAAGCGTGAGCCACCGCGTCCGGCCAGGATGTCATTTTTCAAGTGTTCCCTTTCAGTTTATTGGCGGCCAAGGGAAAAGCCAAAGCAGATGATAGATAATTAAGAAGGTGGGGCTCTAGAACACAAAGTTTGCCAGAACTCGTATGGGTGGAACTTGATTGTATTGAGTCACCGTAAGTGGACACGGAAGGAGCTTATTATAGGCAAAGGGGGTATGGCTTAGGGGTAGAGCATTTGACTGCAGATCAAGAGGTTCCCTGGTTCGAATCCAGGTGCCCCCTTCTGTGGTGTTTTCTCACTTCCATTCCATTTAACAGTAAATACTGTCAGCCACAGTATCACCAGAAAAGATAAAGCAACTTTCAACTTGCTCTTGTGCTGAAATTGTTCCTCCCACATTCCAGCTGACCTTTAGGACAAAAAAAAAAAAAGCCCATCTGGGACCTCATTTGTCTTCAATTAAGACCAAGTGCCTGAGGAGATTCTAAATCCATGAGTGAGTCTGACAGAGCTGTGAACACAATTTGGTAACTGGGTGTGTGTCAGAGTATAGATAAAAACGTATGTACTTTTGAAAACTTAGTACATGCAAAGCTGCCTCAAATTAAAACATGAAAGAAGGACCAGGGCCAGGCGCAGTGGCTGACGCCTATAATCCCAGTGCTTTGGGAAGCTGAGGTGGGTGAATCACGAGGTCAGGAGTTCGAGACCAGCCTGGCCAACATGGTGAAACCCCCGTCTCTACTAAAAATACAAAAAATTAGCCAGGTGTGGTGGTGCGCACCTGTAATCCCAGCTACTCGGGACGCTGAGGCAGGAGAATCACTTGAACTCGGGAGGCAGTGGCTGCAGTGAGCCGAGACCGCACCATAGCACTCCAGCCTGGGCAACGGAGTCAGACTCCGTCCAAAAAAAAAAAAAAGTTCGAGACCAGCATGACCAATATGGTGAAACCCTGTCTCTACTAAAAATACAAAAAATTTGCCGGGCATGGTGGCGCTCGCCTGTAATCCCAGCTACTTGAGAGGCTGAGGCAGGAGAATCGCTTGAACCTGGGAGACAGAGGTTGCAGTGAGCTGAGATCGCGCCATTGCACTCCAGCCTGGGCGACAGAGCGAGACTTTGTCGAAAGAAAAAAAAGAGGCTGGGCACGATGGCTCAAGCCTGTAATCTCGCCACTTTGGGAGGCCGAGGCGAGATGGAGTCTCACTCTGTCACCCAGGCTGGAGTGCAGTGGTGCGATCTTGGCTCACTGCAACCTCCGCCCCCCTGTTCAAGTGATTCTCCTGCTTCAGCCTCCCAAGTAGCTGGGATTACAGGCACGGGCCACCACGCCCAGCTAATTTTTTGTATTTTTAGTTGAAATGGGGTTTCACTGTGTTAGCCAGGATGGTCTCGATCTCCTGACCTCATGATCTGCCCGCCTCAGCCTCCCAAAGTGCTTGGATTACAGGCATTAGCCACCATGTGCAGCCATTACTTCTTTTTTATAGCCAAACAATATTCCACTGTGTGGATATACCATACTTTATCTATTCGTCATCATCAGGTAATGGATATGTTTTGATTCTCTGCCTTGCTATTTTTGAGACAGAGTCTCACTCTGTTGCCCAGGCTGGAGTGCAGTAGTGCAATCTTGGCTTACTGCAGCCTCCAAGTCCTGGGTTCTCAGCCTCCTGAATAGTTGGGATTACAGATGTGTGCCACCACACCCAGCTAATTTTTTATTTTATTTTTAGTAATTTTTGTATTTTTAGGGTTTTGCGATGTTGGCCAGGCGGCTGGTCTCCAACTCTTGGCCTCAAATGATCTGGCCACCTTGGCCTCTCAAAGTCCTGAGATTATAGGCATGAGGCACCATGCCCAGCCTCCCCCATGTTTTGACTGGTATGAATAACATCTACTATGAACATTCACATACAAGATTTTGGCCAGGTGTGGTGGCTCACACCTGTAATCCCAGCACTTTGGGAAGCCGAGGCGGGCAGATCACTTGAGGTCAGGAGTTAGAGACCAGCCTGGCCAACATGGTGAAACCTCCTCTCTACTAAAAATACAAAAAATTAACCGGGTGTGGTGGTATGTGCCTGTAATCCCAGCTACTTGGGAGGCTGAGGCACGAGAATCGCTTGAACCAGGGGGGTGAAGGTTGCAGTGAGCCAAGAGCACAGCACTGTACTCCGGCCTGGAAGACAGAGCAAGACTCTGTCTCAAAACAAAACAAAATAAAAAGCCATTCATGGGCAATATTTTGTATCGATGTATGCTTTCATTTCTCTTGGGAGTGTATACTCAGGAGTAGAATTGCTGGGTCATATGGTAACTAAGTTTAACCTTTTGAGGAACTGCCAGACTATTTTCCAAAGCATTGCTTTTCTTTCCTTTTTTCTTCCTTTTATTTTTTTGTGAGACAGTGTCTTATTGTGTTGCCCAGGCTGGTCTCAAACCCCTGGGCTCAAGCAATCTTCCTACCTCAGCCTCCCAAAGTGCTGGGATTACAGGCATGAGCCACTGTGCTCTGCTTGCTTTTCTTTAATTAATTAATTTATTTATTTATTTTGAGGTGGAGTCTGGCTCTGTCACCCAGGCTGGAGTACAGTGGTGCAATCTCAGCTCACTGCAACCTCTGCCTCCTGGGTTCAAACGATTCTCCTGCCTAGCCTCCCAAGTACCTGGGATTACAGGCGCGCACCGCTACGCCCAGCTAATTTTTTTTTTGTATTTTTAGTAGAGACAGGGTTTCGCCATGTTGGCCAGGCTGGTCTTGGACTCCTGACCTCAAGTGATCCACCCGTCTCGGCCTCCCAAAGTGCTGGGATTACAGGCGTGAGCCACCACACCCGGCCCTCTTTTATTTTTTGAAACGGGGTCTCGCTCTGTTGCCCAGGCTGGAGTGCAGTGGTATGATCATGGATCACTGCAACCTCTGCCTCCTGGGCTCAGGCAATCTCTCACCTCAGCCTCCTTAGTAGCTGGGACTATAGACACATGCCACTATGTCCCGCTAATTTTTGTATTTTTTGAGAAACGGGGTTCCACCACGTTACCCAGGCCGGTCTCCAACTCCTGGGCTCAAGTGATCCACCTGCCTCGGCCTCCCAAAGTGCTGGGACTACAGGAGTGAGCCTGCTTTTCTCTTAAGTAAACTTTATTCAAATACATTTAAGTAAATATTTAATAAGTATTTTGTTTCCTTTTTTCTGAGACAGAGTTTTGCTCTTGTTGCCCAGGCTGGAGTGCAATGGCGCTATCTTGGCTCACCACAACCTCTGCCTCCTGGGTTCAAACGATTCTACTGCCTCAGCCTCCAGTAGATTAGCTGGGATTACAGGCATGTGCCACCACGCCCAGCTAATTTTGTATTTTTAGTAGAGATGGGGTTTCTCCATGTTGGTCAGGCTGGTCTCAAACTCCCGACCTCAGGTGATCCGCCCGCTTCGGCCTCCCAAAGTGCTGGGATTACAGGAGTGAGCCACCGAGCCCAGCCTGTTTCTTTCTTTCTTTCTTTTTTTTTTTTTCTGAGACAGAGTCTCACTCTTGTCGCCCAGGCTATAGTGCAGTGGTGCCATCTTGGCTCACTGCAACCTCCACCTCCTAGGGTCAAGTGATTCTCTTGCCTCAGCCTCCCAAGTAGCTGGGATTACAGGCACCCGCCACCATGCCCGGCTAATTTTTGTATTTTTAGTAGAGATGGGGTTTTGCCATGTTGGCCAGGCTGGTTTCAAACTCCCAACATCAGGAGATCCACCCGCCTGCCTCGGCCTCCCAAAGTGCTGGAATTACAGGAATGAGCCACGGCGCCCGGCAATAAGTATTTTAAAAAAGCCATAAGAACTAATAACTGAATTTAGCAAGCCTGTAAAATAGAAGGTTACTATACAAAAGCATGTTCTTATCTATTAGTAGCAAACAATTGGAAAATTAAAATTTTTAAATTTTATTTAAAATAGCATCACAGGCCGGGTGCCTGTAATCCTTGCATTTTGGGAGGTCAAGGTAGGCCAATCACCTGAGGTCAGGGGTTCCAGACCAGCCTGGCCAACACGGTGAAATCCCATCTCTACTACAAATACAAAAATTAGTAGGTCGTGGTGGCGTATGCCTGTAATCCCAGCTACTCGGGAGGCTGAGGCAGGAGAATCGCTTGAACCCAGGAGGCAGAGGTTGCAGTGAGCCGAGTTCACACCACAGCACTCCAGCCTGGGCGACAGAGTGAGATTCCATCTCAAAATAAATAAATAAAATAGCATCACAAAAAATACAACATTTAGAATAAATTTAACAAAAGATGTGCAAAACTTCTATTCTGAAAATTACAAAACAGGTCGGGTGCAGTGGCTCACACCTGTAATCCCAGCACTTTAGGAGGCCGAGGCAGGAGGATTGCTTGAGTCCAGGAGTTTGAGACAAGCCTGGGCAAGATGGCAAAACCCTGTTGCTACAAAAATAAAAATAGCCAGGCGCGGTGGCTCATGTCTGTAATCCCAACACTTTGGGAGGCTGAGGCGGGGAGATCACTTGAGGTCGGAATTCGAGACCAGCCTGAGCAAAATGGTGAAACCCCGTCTCTACCAAAAATACAAAAATTAGCCGGGCGGGTGGCGGGCGCCCGTAATCCCAGCGACTTGGGAGGCTGAGGCAGGAGAATCGCTGTCCGGGAGGCGGAGGTTGCAGTCAGCTTCGACCGCAGCCTGGGAGAGCAAAACTCCTTCTCAAAAAACAAAAACAAAGAGAGAAGAAGAAGAAGAAAAAAAGAAAAACATGCCAAAAACACATAGTAACTGAAGGGAAAGGAATCTGCCAGCTTCCCACTACGGGAAAATCTGCCACTGTGGAAGCTGGCAGATTTTAAAGGTTTGGCGCAGGGAAGCTGATGGAATTTCGAGTTGATGCTTTCTATTTAGCTTCGTAAAACAGGCCTGGCATAAGGAGATTTGCTGTGAGTCAAGGTCTGAGGAAAGCGCCAGTTTGCAAAGCCGTTTTGGAAAACCGGAGTGTGGGGGTGTGTGCAGGGTGAGGGGAGGAGGCCTAGTCTGGTCCACCTTAGGTCTAGCAGCGAGTGCGTGGAGCTTTGAGCCGGATGCCCTGGTAAGCTGCCATGGCAACACAGCCGTGGGCACAGGCCCACGGCAACCCATTACTGAACAGAGCTGTGGCGTTTCAAAGGAGAGTTTGGGACATCAGGCAAAGTGGCGACCCGAAGCAGCCAAAATGTGACCTCGACAGCAGAGGCCTCGACAGCGGAGCCTGGAACTTTGCAAAATTTGCAAGTGACGCCAACGTCACAAAGCGCGACCGAGCCCTTTACGTCATCGTTCCGCGACGCCCTCTCGGAAGTGGCCTCTAGCTCGGTGGTGAAACTGGCAGTTGACGGCTCCTGGGATTAGATCCCGCGAGGTAGCCCCTGAACTATTTCTCTACGTTTTCTCTTGATCCTCCCGAAATCTTCCAGATCCGCGTAGTGAGGAATCATCTCCACCGTCATGGGGGGCGGAGACCTGGTGAGTGGAGGGAGGCCTGAGCGGGAGAGGACTGAGGCCGGGACGGAAATTGGTAGGGGGTGGGGGTAGAGGAAGGAGTGGATAACCATGGCAACGCAGCTTTGCTTTCGCGGGGAGGAGGCCGTTGCCCTGAAGAGGGGATGGATCCTTAGGGCAATGGAGGGATGGGACTGAGATTTGGGAAAGTCCGAGGTGTGTCGCTAACAGTGACAGGTGGTGTTTGCGTGTTTGTTGACTGCGGCTCTACCGGCTGTAAATTCTGGGAAAACCGGGGAGGGGGCGGATGGAGCCGTGGCTAGGAAAAGAGGTAGATATTGAGGACGTGTCACCACGCTTTGTTTTATATATCTTGTCTTGCCACACACCTCTCTTCCTTGGGTGGGAGTTCAGAGTCATGTCCTGGACTGAAGTAGGGGTGGTTTGTGCCCCATTCTCCCTACCCTTAGCCATGCCCTGGGGTCCTTTTTTATTTATTTATTTTTTTTTGAGACGGAGTTTCTTTCTTGTTGCCCAGGCTGGAGTGCAATGGCGCGATCTCGGCTCACCGCAACCTTCCCCTCCTGGGTTCAAGCGATTCTCCCGCCTCAGCTTCCCGAGTAGCTGGGATTACAGGCATGCGCCACCACACCCGGCTAATTTTGTATTTTTAGTAGAGACAGCGTTTCTCCATGTTGGTCAGGCTGGTCTCGATCTGCCGACCTCAAGTGATCCGCCCGCCTCAGCCTCCCAGAGTGCTGAGATTACAAGCGTGAGCCACAGCGCTCGGCCCTGGGGTCCTTTTTAAGCCTGAAGGGATCTTCCTGTCCAATCTTTCTGACTTCCACACCTCCTTCAGTGCTGGATTCTCATGTGTAGTGGCAGAGCTTGCTTTTGAATTCATACCACTTAATATGTTACGTGGCAATGTCTCTTAAACTGAAACGTTCATTTGTGAAGCGCTAAGGCCCCAAATAGGGTAAATGTACCCACAAGAGCATGGGGCAAGGTTGGGAAAATGCTAGCCTCCCGAAAGTGGAGCTAATTGAACCAGCAAGTAGATCAGCTTAGCCGCCTGCCCAGTAAACCTATTAGTTTGTCATGTGTTCTCAATCACAGTGAGTGCCAGGACTCCATCCAGTTTCATCCAATTTAGTGTATTCTTCAGATAACTGCATTTAAGGACAGGAAAGCTCTAATCCAGGGTTTCTCAACGTTAGCACTCTTGACAGCTTGGCCTAGATAATTCTTTGGGGGTGTGTGGTAGTGGTGGTAGTTGGGCTGTCCTGTGCATTGTAGAATGTTTAGCAGCATCCCTGGCCTCTAGCCACGAGACTGGAGCTATCCACTAACATCCATCTCCACCAGTTGTGACAGCCAAAAATGACTCTAGAAGATTTTGTCCCTGGGAGCAAAATAGTCTATGCTTGAGGCAGGGAGGACAAGATGGGAAGGGTTAGAGGGAGAAAGAGGGAGGGAGTGAGGGAGGAAGGACAGAAGGATGGACGGATGGTCAGACCAACTGATGGACTGAACCACAACTAACCAACTGAATGACCTGATGAAAGGGAGAGGCAGGACAAGGAGAGGAAGACAAAAGGAAGAAAAGGGAGCTCTCATTGACCGAACATTTTCCACATGCTAAGTACCTTGTGGACATGATCTTATTTTCTTAACTGGTCTCCTGGTCTCAATCCTGGCCCTCTCCAGTCCATTATCTCTCTTTTTTTTTTTTTTTTTTAAGATGGAGTCTCGGCCAGGTGCGGTGGCTCACGCCTGTAATCCTAGCACTTTGGGAGGCTGAGGCGGGCGGATCACGAGGTCAGGAGATCGAGACCATCATGGCTAACATGGTGAAACCCGTCTCTACTAAATATACAAAAAAAATTAGCCAGGCATGGTGGCGGATTCCTGTAGTCCCAGCTACACAGGAGGCTGAGGCAGGAGAATGGCCTGAACCCGGGAGGTGGAGCTTGCAATGAGCCGAGATTGCGCCACTGCACTCCAGCCTGGGCGACATCTCAAAAAAAAAAAAAAAAAAAAAAATTGGCCAGGTATGGCGGCACATGCCTGTAATCCCTTTACATGGCTTATAAGGCCCTTATTCTGCTCCTTTCTCACTTGGCTTCTTCTTGCGTCCCTGCCCCATCAGCTTGCCACATCTCCAGCCACACTGAATTATTCCTGCTATGTTCTTTCTCACCACCAGGACTGCACTTGTCTGTACTGTTCCCCTCTGTTTGGAAATCTACATCTACCCGCCTCATCTCCCCTTCACACATCACCAGGCTAGTTTACAATTGTCTTTCGATATTACTTACTCTGGGGAACATTTCATTATTGGGAAAGTGAACCAAAGCAGTATCTGATGGGGAGGAGAGAGAGAAGTGTTCTTTGGGGGTGAATGGGGAGATCAGAACCAAGGAGAGATTCCTGGGAAGGAAAGTCGAAAGAGATTCTGAGTGGGTTGTATATCATGCAAGTTTAGGGCAGGTGAAGTAGACCAAGCTAAGGTAGGCTGAGTTCCAAAGAATGAATGTCCATGTCAGGCACGGTAGCTCGTGTCTGTAATCCCAGCACTTTGAGAGGCCAAGGCAGGCGGATCACCTGAGGTCGAGAGTTCGAGACCAGCCTGACCAACATGGAGAAACCCCATTTCTACTAAAAATACAAAATTAGCCGAGTGTGATGGTGCATGCCTGTAATCCCAGCTACTCAAGAGGCTGAGGCAGGAGAATCATTTGAACCCACGAGGCAGAGGTTGCTGTGACCCGAGATCCTGCCATTGTACTCCAGCCTAGGCAAGAAGAGTGAAACTCTGTCTCAAGAAACGAAAAAGGCTGGGCACGGCGGCTCACCCCTGTAATCCCAGCAGTTTGGGAGGCCACTGCGGGCAGATCACGAGGTCAGGCGTTTGAGACCAGCCTGGCCAATGTGGTGAAACCCCATCTCTGCTAAAAAATACAAAAATTAGCCAGGCATGGTGGCGCGTGCCTATAGTCCCAGCTACTCAGGAGGCTGAGGCAGGAGAATTGCTGGAACCCGGGAGGCAGAGGGTGCAGTCAGCCAAGATCGCTACAATCCAGCCTGGGTGACGGAGTAAGACTCTTTTTTTTTTTTTTTTTTAAAAAAAAAACAAAGAATGAATGTCCAGTGTCAGAAGTGCATGAGTTCTGTTCTCTTTCAAAATATGTGCTTTCCTGCTCATTACTGCATTCTTCCTGTCTTGTCATCAGCAACTCCAATTTAGGTATGGCTAGTGGAAGGATGACTTGTATGCTTTTAAGGTTAAAACTGTTTGAAGGGAATTCAGGAAGGACCCGTTCTATCCTGAAGCTTTCTTGTTCTTGTGCTTGTTGTTTTGAGACGGAATCTTGCTCTGTCGCCCAGGCTGTAGTGCAGCAGTGCAGTCTCTGCTCACTGCAACCTCCGCCTCCTGGTTCAAGCGATTCTCCTGCCTCAGCCTTCTGAATAGCCTGGACTACAGGCACACCTGCCACCACGCCCAGCTAATTTTTGTATTTTCAGTAGAGACGTTTCATCATGTTGGCCAGGCTGGTCTAAAACTCCTGACCTCAAGTGATCTGCCTGCCTCTGCGTCCCAAAGTGCTGGGATTACAGGTGTGAGCCACTGTGCCCGACCTGTCCTGAAGCTTTATATGCTTGAACAACCTCCCCTTCCCCTCTAGATGTGTGAGAGATTATTGGAAGAAAACCTTGCCATTGTTGAAGACATCTTGCCCTCACATGCCTGCCTTGGGTATGGAAGGGTGGGTGAGGCAGGGCTAGTTATACCCACCACTCAGTTACCCCCCAAATTATCATCACCTTTTTGTTTACCACAGAACCTGAAGAAGAGCTGGCACCCGCAGACCCTCAGGAATGTGGAGAAAGTGTGGAAGGCCGAGCAGAAGCATGAAGCTGAGCGGAAGAAGATTGAGGAGCTTCAGCGGGAGCTGCGAGAAGAGAGAGCCCGGGAAGAGATGCAGCGCTATGCGGAGGATGTTGGGGCCGTCAAGTAAGTGAGGAGCTGGGGGTGTGCTGGTGTGTAGGGAATTGCAGAGCTATCCTGAGATGCATCATCCAGTTGTTGTATAATAGCTGAGTGCTTAAGGGCATGGGTTTTAAGGCTAGACTAACCTGGATTCTAAGGTTGGCTTTGCATGTACTAGCTGTGGAACTGTGATCAAATTTGAGAGACTTGGTTACTTCAGTAGGACCAGGGAGTAATAATACCCAACGTCTTCTTAAGGTTTGTTGAGAATCAAATGAGATAACACATAAGGACTTGCCGTAAGCCGAGCTCATGGTAGATGGCTGATAACCGTGATGGAGGATGGTTGCTCCACCCTGCTTCTCAGTATGTGTTGAGGACGCAGTCCTGCCTTTGTTAATGTATTTCAGGTTTGCTTGGGCCGGGGTGGGGGACGGGGCGGGGAGTGAGGTCCCATGAGAGAAGGTGGATGGTATGCTTGTCAATAAAAGCCGAGTGATTATGGCCAATCCCACTAGATTTTACCCTGCTTCAATTTCCTGTTGTAATATAGTATACGAGTAGCAGATAATAACTACCCCATCCATCTCATAAAAGGAGATGGGAGTAAATATGTTTGAGAAAATAAAAAGCATACAATATGCAGTGTATTCTTAAGTCAGAATAAAATAAAATAACAGATAGACTAAAATTGGGGACCAGGTGCGGTGGTTCATGCCTGTAATCGCTGCATTTTGGGGGGCTGAGAAATCACTTGAGCCCACGAGTTTGAGACCAGTCTGGGTAATGTAGTGAGGCTCCATCTCTGTTTAAAAATATATAGGCTGAGTGTGGTGTCTTATGCCTATAATCCCAGCACTTTGGGAGACTGAGGCAGGCAGATCACTTGAGGCCAGGAGTTCTAGACCAGTCTGTAGTAGGAACCCATCTCTACAAAAAAATAGAAAAAAATTAGCCAGGCGCAGTGGCTCACGCCTGTAATCCCAGCACTTTGGAAGGCCAAAGTGGGCAGATCACTTGAGGTCAGGAGTTCGAGACCAGCCTGACCACCAACATGGTAAAACCCTGTCTCTATTAAAATACAAAAATTGGCTGGGTTTGGTGGTGCGCACCTGTAATCCCAGCTACTCAGGAGGCTGAGGCAGGAGAATTGCTTGAACTTGGGAGGCAGAAGTTTCAGTGAGCTGAGATCATGCCACTGCACTCCAGCCTGGGCGACAGAGTGAGACTCCATCTCAAAAAAATGAACAAACAAAAAAAATAGAGGCTGGGTGCGGTGGCTCACGCCTGTAATCTTAGCACTCTGGGAGGCCGAGATGGGCGGATCACCTGAGGTCAGGAGTTCGAGACCAGCCTGGCCAACGTGGTGAAACCCCATCTCTACTAAAAAAAAAAAAAAACTGGGCGTGGTAGCGTGCATTTGTAGTCCTAGCTACTTGGGAAGCTAAGGCAAGAAAATCGCTTGAACCCAGAAGGTGGAGGTTGCAGTGAGCTGAGATTGCGCCAGTGCACTCCAGCCCGGCGACACAGTGAGACTCCATCTCAAAAAAAAAAAAAAAAAAAAAAATTAGCCAGGCATGGTGGCACATGCCTGTAATCCCAGCTACTCGGGAGGCTGAGGCAGGAGAATCACTTGAACTTGGGAGTTGGAAGTTGCAGTGAGCTGAGATCACGCCATTGCACTCCAGCCTGGGTGACAGAGTAAGACTTCATCTCAGAAAAAAAAAAAAGAAAGAAAGGAAAAGTTAGCTGGGCATGGTGGCATGTGCCTGTAGTCCCAGCTACTTGGGAGGCTGAGGTAGGAGGATTGCTTGAGCCCAGGAGGTCGAGGCTACAGTGAGCTATGATTTTGCCACTGATTTCGGCCTGGGTGACAGAGTGAGACTCTGCCTCTGAGTAAATAAATAAATAAATAATTAAGTAAAAATTGATTTTAGACTGAATACCCATTAGTCATAAGCCGAGGTACTATCCAAAGGTAAAAATTGTTTTGACATTTTTATTCACCAAAGCATTACACATTATGTGTTCAATTTATCAGAAATTTGGGCTTTTGTGGAGTCTGATTAATGAGGTCAGAGTACAGATGCACAACTGTAGAGAAAGGAGCCAGCATTGTTGCAGACTCATGCGTGTTTGTCTGTCGTGAATGGGGGAAGGTGATTTTATATGCTTTGTTTTGTTTGGTTTTGTTTTGCCCTATCACACGTCCTGCAATATTGTAAAACACTAAGATCAGCATTTGGTTCCCTCTGCCCCTTCTGTTTTTGGTCTTTGCTGCTGATGTATTTAGATGACTGAAGTATTCATCTGTTTGTTTTGTTTTTTTTTTTTTTTTTGAGACGGAGTCTCGCTTTGTCGCCCAGGCTGGAGTACAGTGGCGCAATCTCGGCTCACTGCAAGCTCCGCCTCCCGGCTTCACGCCATTCTCCTGCCTCAGCCTCTCTGAGTAGCTGGGACTACAGGCGCCCGCCACCACGCCTGGCTAATTTTTTTTTGTATTTTTAGTAGAGACGGGGTTTCACTGTGGTCTCGATCTCCTGACCTTGTGATCCGCCCGCCTCGGCCTCCCAAAGTGCTGGGATTACAAGCGTGAGCCACCGCGCCCGGCCTCATCTGTTTGTTTTGTATAGTTCTTTACATGGTGTCATTTTTTTAATTTAACCTATAAAATGCCACTAAAAAACTCTTCACTATTTAACAGTTCATTTCTGTGTTTCAGATAATGTTTTCTATGTTTGTAATGCATCTCTCTTAGAACAAATGAGGCCTTTAATACACATATTATTAGGGCTCACCAAGTCACTCTTTGCAACAGTGTTTCTTTAGTATGTACTGATAATGATGGAAAATTGCATTTCCCAGACACCAGTCTATGCTGGTGTTTTTCAACCCTTGCACTTTAGAAGGAGCTTGGAAGGGCCGGGAACAGTGTCTCACACCTGTAATCCCAGCACTTTGGGAGGCCGAGGTGGGCCAATCACCTGAAGTCGGCAGTTTGAGACCAGCCTGACCAACATGGTAAAACCCCGTCTCTACTAAAAAAAATGCAAAATTAGCTGGGCGTGGTGGTGGGTGCCTATAGTCCCTGCTACTCAGGAGGCTGAGGCAGGAGAATCTCTTGAACCCGGGAGGCAGAGGTTGCCGTGTGCCGAGATTGCACCACTGCACTCCAGCCTGGGCAATGAGCGAAACTCCATCTCACACATACACACACACACACACAAAGAAGGTAGGTGGGGGGTGGTCAGTTGTAATCCCAGATTTGGAGCCGGGGGGGATCACAGGGCCAGAGTCGACCAGGTGAAACCCTCTCTAAAAAAAAAGAAAGGTAGATGGGAGCAAGTCCTACCCGAGCAGATTTCCTCTGAAGAGAAGGGAGTGTGGGAGGCAAAGGCATATATGTGTTTTATTTATTTATCATTGTTATTATTTTATTTTATTTATTTTGAGATGACGTCTTGCTCTGTCGCCTCAGAGCTGAAGGGCAGTGGCACGCGATCTCGGCTCACTGCAACGTCTGCCTTCCGAGTTCAAGTGATTCTCCTGCCTCAGCCTCCCGAGTAGCTGGGACTACAGGTGCACTGTACCATGCCCAACTAATTTTTGTATTTTTATTAGAGACGGGGTTTCACCATGCTGGCCAGGCTGGTCTCGAACTCCTGACCTCGTGATCCTCCTGCCTTGGCCTCCCAAAGTGCTGGGATTACAGGTGTGAGCCACCACGCCTGGCCTTATTTATTATTTATTAATTCATCAATTTATTTATTGAGACAAGGTCTTGGTCTGTCATCCTGGCTGGAGTGCAGTGGCATGATCGTGGCTCACTACAGCTTTGACCTCCTGGGCTCAAGCGATCCTCCCACCTCAGCCTCACCCAGCCTTTTTTTTATTTTTTAAGACAGGGTCCAGCTGGGCATGGTGACTTATGCCTGTAATCTCAGCACGTGGGAGGCAAGGCCGATGGATTACTTGAGGTTAGGAGTTCAAGACCAGCCTGGCCAACATGGTGAAACCCCGTCTCTACTAAAAATACAAAAACTTAGCCAAGTGTGGTGGTGTGTGTCTATAGTCCCAGCTATTCGGGAGGCTGAAGCGGGAGAATCGCTTGAACCTGGGAGGTGGAGGTTGCAGTGAGCCGAGATCGTGTCACTGGACTCCAGCCTGGGTGACGGAGCAAGACTGCGTATCAAAAAAAAAAAAAAAAAAAGACAGGGTCTGGCTCTGTCGCCCAGTCTGGAATGCAGTTGTGTGATCTTGGCTCACTGCAACCTCCACCTCCTGGGCTGAAGTCATCCTCCCACTTCAGCCTCAAGTAGCTGGGACCACAGGCACACACCACCACACCTGGCTAATTTTTGTATTTTTTGTAGAGACGACAGGCTTTTACCATGTTGCCGAGGCTGTTCTTGAACTCCTGAGCTCAATCCATCTCCCATCTTGGCCTCCCAAAGTGCTGGGATTATAGGTGTGAGCCACCGTGTAGAGACAGGGTCTCACTATGTTGCCCAGACTGGTCTTGACCTCCTGAGCTCAAGTGATCCTCCTGCCTGGGCCTGATTACAGACATCAGCCACCGTGCCCAGCTAATATACACATGTTTTGTTTGTTTGTTTTTTGAGATGGAGTCTCGCTCTGTCACCCAGGCTGGAGTCCAGTGGCACGATCTCAACTTACTGCAACCTCCATCTCCCAGGTTCAAGTGATTCTTCTGCCTTAGCCTCCTGAGTAGCTGGGATTACATCCGCACGCCACCACGCCTGGCTAATTTTTTTTTCTTTTCTTTTTCTTTTTTGAGACAGAGTCTCGCTCTGTCATCCAGGCTGGAGTGCAGTGGTGTGATCTCGGTTCACTGCAAGCTCCGCCTCCTGGGTTCACGCCATTCTCCTGCCTTAGCCTTCCGAGTAGCTGGGACTACAGGCGCCCGCCACCACGCCTGGCTAATTTTTTGTATTTTTAGTAGAGATGGTGTTTCACCGTGTTAGCCAGGATGGTCTCAATCTTCTGATCTCGTGATCGGCCCGCCTCGGCCTCCCAAAGTGCTGGAATTACAGGCATGAGCCACCACGCCCAGCCACGCCTGGCTAATTTTTGTATTTTTAGTAGAGACAGGGTTTCACCATATTGGCCAGGCTGGTCTTGAACTCCTGTCCTCGTGATTCCACCTGCCTCGGCCTCCCAAAGTCCTGGGATTACAGGCATGAGCTACCACGCCTGGCCAATATACACGTTTTAAAATCTCCCTGGGTGATTCTTATGCTCAGCTTCAATTGAGAACTTGTTCTGTATCCTTAATGATAGCAACAGCAAAGATCCATAGATCATTTTGCTTTTAGAAGCTTTGCTGCCAACTATGTCCTCATTTAAAAACTCAGTAATAATGAGAGATAGCAGTTACTAGCTCCACTTTATTTATTTATATATCTATTTTTTGAGACAGAGTTGCACTCTGTCACCCAGGCTGGAGTGCAGTGATATGATCGTGGCTCACTGCACTCTTGACCCGAGCTCAAGGGATCCTCCCGCCTTAGCCTCCTGAGTAGCTGGGACTACAGGTGTGTACCACCACACCTGGCTAATTTTTTATTTTTTTGTAGAGATGAGGTCTTTTTATTTTGCCCAGGCTGGTCTCAATCTCTTGGGCTCAAGTGATCCTCCTGCTTTGGCCCCTCAAACTGCTGAGATTATAGGTGTAGACACGAGCCACTGTACCCACCCTATTTTTTATTTTTTTTGAGATGGGGTCTTGCTTTGTTGCCCAGGCTAGTGTGTACAATCATAGTTCAATAGTTCAATACAGGCTTAACCCGTGGACTTAAGTGATCCTCCTGCCTCAGCCTCCAGAGTAGCTGGGACTGCAGGCATTTTTTGTAGAGGTGGGGTCTTGCTATGTTGCCCAGGCTATAGCTCCATTTTAGAGATGAGGATACAGAGGTGCACAGAAGGAACTAGCCCGGAGTTATCCAGAGGCCAAATCCTGTGACTCTGGATCTCAGCTATGCGATATATTCTCTCATGAGTGGGCACGAGTGGGCCTGATATTAGTTGAGTCCTTTTAAAACTAGATAGAGGCTAGGGGCAGTGGCTCATGCCTTTAATCCCAGCATTTTGGGAGGCCAAGGCGGGTGGATCACTTGAGGTCAGGAGTTCGAGACCAGCCTGGCCAACATGGTGAAACCCCATCTCTACTGAAAATAATGAAAATTATTGACGGGCGCAGTGGCTCACACCTGTAATCCCAGCACTTTGGGAGGCCGAGGCGGGCGGATCACGAGGTCAGGAGTTTGAGACCAGCCTGACCAACATGGTGAAACCCTGTCTCTTACTAAAAATACAAAAATTAGCCGGGCGTGGTGGCGCACAGCTATAATTCCAGCTACTCTGGAAGCTGAGGCAGGAGAATCGCTTGAACCTGTGAGGTGGAGGTTGCAGTGAGCTGAGATTGTTCCACTGCACTCAAGCCTGGGCAACAGAGTAAGACTCCATCTCAAAAAAAAAAAAAAGTGGAGGTTGCAGTGAGCTGAGATCACCCCACTGTACTCCAGCCTAGCAACAGAGCTAAATTTCATCTCAAAAATAATAATAATAAATAAAAGCAAATGGAAGGCTTTGGCCCTGTTCAGTCTTTCCAGTAGTAGAAAGATAGGTTGCAGATCCCTTTTTTTTTTTTTTTTTTTTTGAGATGGAGTCTGGCTCTATCACCCAGACTGGAGTGCAGCAGTGTGATCTTGGCTCACCGCAACCTCTGCCTCCCGAGTTTAAGCGATTCTTCTGCCTCAGCCTGCTGAGTAGCTGAGATTACAGGCGTGCACCACCATATCGGGCTAACTTTCATATTTTTGTAGAGACAGTTTTGCCATGTTGGCCTGGCTGGTCTCGAATTCCTGACCTCAAGCCTGCCTTGGCCTCCCAAAGTGTTGGGATTACAGGCGTGAGCCACCCCACCTGGCCCCATCTTCATTTTTCCCATCCGTTTGTATTTGACCCTGTTATCTTTCCCCTGGAAATCTGTTGCTCCTTTGACCGCAGGTTCCTGGTCCTCTTGACTTTATACATGATTCCTTCTCTTAATTTTTTTTTGAGACAGAGTCTTACTCTGTTGTCCAGGCTAGAGTGCAATGGCGTGATCTCAGCTCACTGCAATCTCTGCCTCCCGGGCTCAAGGGATTCTCCTGCCTCAGCCTCCTGAGTAGCTGGGACTATAGGCATGTGCCACCATGCCTGGCTAATTTTTGTATTTTTAGTAGAGACAAGGTTTTACCATGCTGGCCAGGCTGTTCTCAAATTCCTGACTTCGGGTGATCCGCCTACCTTGGCCTCCCGAAGTGCTGGGATTACAGGTGTCAGCTACAGCGCCCAGCTGGTTTTATTTTTGTTATTTATTTTATTTTATTTTTTTGAGATGGAGTCTCACTCTGTCGCCCAGGCTGGAGTGCAGTGGTGTGATCTTGGCTCACTGCAACCTCTGCCTCCTGGGTTCAAGCGGTTCTCTTGCCTCTGCCTCCTGAGTAACTGAGATTACAGGCGCACATCACCACGCCTGGCTAATTTTATTTATTTTATTTATTTATTTATTTTTTTGAGATGGAGTCTCGCTCTGTTGCCCAGGCTGGAGTGCAGTGGCGCAATCTCGGCTCACTGCAAGCTCCGCCTCCCGGGTTCACGCCATTCCTGCCTCAGTCTCTCCGAGTAGCTGGGACTACAGGCGCCCGCCACCACGCCCGGCTAATTTTTTTTTTTTGTATTTTTAGTAGAGACGGGGTTTCACCGTGGTCTTGATCTTCTGACCTCGTGATCCACCCACCTTGGCCTCCCAAAGTGCTGGGATTACAAGCGTGAGCCACCGCGCCCGGCACGCCTGGCTAATTTTAGTATTATAAGTAGAGACGGGGTTTCACCATGTTGGTCAGGCTGGTCTTGAACTCCTGACCTCGTGATCTGCCCGCTTTAGCCTCCCAAAGTGCTGGGATTACAGGCGTGAGCCACTGCGCCCGTCCTATTATTTATTATTATTATTTTGAGTCAGAGTCTTGCTCTGTCTCCCAGGCTGGAGTGCAGTGGCACGATCTCAGCTCACTGCAGCCTCCACCTCCCAGGTTCAAGCAATTCTCCTGCTTCAGTCTGCTGAGTAGCTGGGATTACAGGCATGTGCCACCACGCCTGGCTAATTATTATTATTATTATTTTTTTTTGTGACAGAGTCTCGCTCTGTCGCCAGACTTGAGTGCAGTGGTGCGATCTCGGCTCACTGTAACCTCTGCCTCTTGGGTTCAAGTGATTCTCCTGCCTCAGCCTCCCGAGTAGCTGGGACTACAGGCACGCACCACCAGGTCCAGCTAATTTTTGTATTTTTAGTAGGGACGGTGTTTCACCATGTTGGCCTGGATGGCCTCAGTCTCTTGACCTCGTGATCCTCCCGTCTTGGCCTCCCAAAGTGCTGGGATTACAGCTGTGAGTCACTGTGCCTGGCCTAATTTTTTTGTATTTTTAGTAGAGACGGCATTTCACCATGTTGGCCAGGCTAGTCTCGAACTCCTGACCTCAAGTGATCTGCCCGCCTAGGCCTCCCAAAGTGCTGGGATTATAGGTGTGAGCCACAGTGCTCGGCCCCATGATCAATTCTTTTTTTTTTTTTTTTTTTTGAGACCGAGTCTCGCACTGTCACCCGCATTGGAGTACAATGGCCTGATTGGAGTACAATGGCATGATCTCAGCACATTGCAACCTCCACTTCTTGGGTTCAAGCGATTCTCCTCCCTTAGCCTCCCGAGTAGCTGGGACTACAGGCGTGTACCACCACGCCTGGCTAGTTTTTTGTATTTTTAGTAGAGATGGGGTTTCACTGGGGTAGCCAGGCTGGTCTTGATCTCCTGACCTCGTGATCAGCCTGTCTTGGCCTCCCAAAGTTCTAGGATTACAGGTGTGAGCCACCACGCCCAGCTGATCAATTCTTAATTATAGACTACAGTGTTTCTCAGACTCATTTTTTTAATATGAAAAAAAAATTCTAAAGGGTCTTAGGGCCGGGCGTGGTTGCTCACACCTGTAATCCCAGCACTTTGGGAGGCCAAGGCTGGCAGATCACAGGGTCAGGAGATCGACCAGCCTGGCCAACACGGTGAAACCTCGTCTCTACTAAAAGTACAAAAAATTAGCCAGTCTTAGTGACACATGCCTATAGTCCCAGCTATTCAGGAGGCTGAGGCAGGAGAATAACTTGAACCTGGGAGGCAGAGGTTGCTGTGAGCTGAGATTGCTCCACTGCACTCCAGCCTGGGCAACAGAGTGAGACTCTGTCTGGGAAAAAAAAAAAAAGGGTCATGGCCCTCCAGTGTTGGTTTAAATTATTCTTACTGAAAGTGTCCAAGCATGCAACTAGGAAAACATTCTTTATGTTCACAGTTGTTATATAACCTCAAAAACAAGTGTACACATTTAAAAAGTCATATTCAGGTTGGGCATGGTGGCTCACCCTTGTAATCCCAACACTTTGGGAGGCTGAGGCAGGAGGATCACTTAAGGCCAGTAGTTTGAGACCAGCCTGGGCAACATAGCAAGTCCCATCTGTTTAAAAATTGAAAAAATAAAAAATCAGCAAAGCATGATGGTGCATCCCTGTAGTCCCAGCTACTTGGGAGGCTGAGGCAGGAGGATTTGTTGAGCCCAGGAATTCAAGGCTGCAGTGAGCCATGATCGCACCACTGCATTCCAGCCTGGGTGACAGAGTGAGATCCTGTGTCTAAAAAAAAAAGAACAAAAAAGTCATATTCAAAAAGCATTTAATTTCAGGTTATAGATAATACTGTCGATGAAAGTACTTTCCTGCTTGCAGTGTAAGTGTAGTATTGGTTGCTTCCACGCATGCTGTTATGAATTTAGCCTGCCTTTACTGTCTGTGCTATGAGGGTTCCACTTTCTCACCACTTTTTTCTCCCAGAACCGCAGGGAAATGTTTGTGTGGCATGATGCTGTGACTTAATTTGGCCCCTAGATGGCTGAGACCAGTGTTTATTCACTTGTGAATCCTAGATAGTTATGTAATGATTCATGTATTCAATGTTTGGCTCTTTTGGCTTGAAAGTGTCACTTATTCAGTTACCTCTGATTTTTTCCCATCATCCCCTCAAATGGGTAGTGTTACCGCTGGTGTCTGTGTGCCCACAAGCACCAAGATGCACAATCAATGCAACTGCATATGTGGTCACTGAAATTGTTCTTGATGGTAAGATGGTGATGTAGAATGTGCTTATTCATTGTTTTAGGTCATCTTGGAAATGAAAGCATAATATAAAGACTCTGTAAAGGAGACTCGAGAAGCTCCGAGCCAAGATCCATGCCCCATGTTGAGGAATACTAGTTTTCCTTATAAATTGCTTTATGTGTGTGAATATTCTCTCTCCATTCACTCGTAAGCCTCATGAGGACAAGCACCATTTATTTATTTATTTATTTATTTGAGACAAGGTCTGGCTCCGTCACCTAGGCTGGAGTGCAGTGGTGTGCACTCCACTCCACTTACTGCAACCTCTGCCTCCCAGGTTCAAGTGATTTTCCTGCCTCACCCTTCCAAGTAGGTGGGATTACAGGCATCCGCCACCACGCCTGGCTAATGTTTTGTATTTTTAGTAGAGATGGGGTTTCATCATGTTGGCCAGGCTGGTCTCGAACTTCTGACCTCAAGTGATCGGACTGCTTCGGCCTCCCAAAGTGGTGGGATTACAGGCATGAGCCACTGCACGCAACCCGCACTATTTCTTCATGCCGGCCACATGGGGTGCCATGTTTATCACATGGTAGGTGCTAGTAGAATGAATTCTTTGATCAGCTGTGGTTCTCTCTCCCTTGTGTTCAGGTTTTATGTGTAGGTTTGCAGAAGTCTGCTTCTTAAAGAAATTGTATTTCTTTTTCTTCCCTTGAACCAGGAAAAAAGAAGAAAAGTTGGACTGGATGTACCAGGGTCCTGGTGGGATGGTGAACCGTGACGAGTACCTGCTGGGGCGCCCCATTGACAAATATGTTTTTGAGAAGATGGAGGAGAAGGAGGCAGGCTGCTCTTCTGAAACAGGACTTCTCCCAGGCTCTATCTTTGCCCCATCAGGTGCCAGTTCCCTTCTTGACATGGCCAGCAAGATCCGGGAGGACCCACTCTTCATCATCAGGTACTAATGGGGGGCTGGGAAGGGGGTTTGTTACAGATGCTTTGAGACCCTGCTAAGGCCATTGATTCTCTTGCTTTACAGTTTTCTCTTCGCTTTTTTTTTTTTTGAGACGGAGTCTCGCTCTGTCGCCCAGGCTGAAGTGCAGTGGCGTGATCTCGACTCACTACAAGCTCCATCTCCCGGGTTCACGCCATCCTTCTGCCTCAGCCTCCTGAGTAGCTGGGATTACAGGCACCCACCACCACGCCCGGCTAATTTTTGTTGTATTTTTTAGCAGAGACAGGGTTTCACCATGTTAGTCAGGATGGTCTCAATCTCCTGACCTTGTGATCCGCCCGCCTCGGCCTCCCAAAGTGCTGGGATTACAGGCGTGAGCCACTACACTTGGCCTTCCCTTTGCTTTTATCTGCCATATAAAGAATTTGTTTCCATTTGGGCTTCCTAATGCTGGGAAGGAGGCTCTATTAAGGGTGCCTGCCTGACCTAGGCCATATGCAAAGATACTGGCCAATGCACTAGCCCAGCTTTATTCATTTACCTTTGGCCCTTAAACAAAAATAGGAGTCAGAAACAAGGTGAAAAAGGTTGTCACCTTCTTAGAACCTTGGGAATGTGCGTAGTGCTGACCAAGTGGGTGAACAGGCCTTCTTACGCCTATCTCTTTTTTCAGGTAGGGAGGGGAAGGGAAGCAGAACCCTTCAAAAAGAAACTTGCGAATCTTACTTGGAACCCTAGTATGTAGTACTAGAGTTGCAGTTTGGGTGCTAAATGAAGATAGACTGTGCATATTATTATTTATTTTAGTTTAATTTGCATTTTAATTCTTTTTTTTTTATTTTTTTTTAATTTTTTTTTTTATTTTTTTGAGACGGGAGTTTCACTTTTGTTGCCCAGGCTGGAGTTCAGTGGAGCAGTCTCGGCTCACTGCAACCTCTGCCTCTCAGGTTCTAGTGATTCTCCTGCCTCAGCCTCCCAAGTAGCTGGGATTATAGGCATGCACCACCACTGCCCGGCTAATTTTTTTTTGTATTTTTAGTAGAGACAGGGTTTCGCCATGTTGGCCAGGCTGGTCTTGAACTCCTGACCTCAGGTGATCCACTCGCCTCGGCCTCCCAAAGTGCTGGGATTACAGGCATGAGCCACCGTGCCCGGCCCTTTAATTCTAATATATAAGATTCAACATTGAAATATGTTTATTTTTTATTTACAGTTTTTTCTTTTCTTTTTTTTTTTTTTTTTGAGACGGAGTCTCGCTCTGTTGCCCAGCCTGGAGTATAGTAGTGTGATCATGGCTCACTGCAACCTCCACCTCCCAGGTTCAAGGGATTCTCCTGCCTTAGCCTCCCAAATAGTTGGGATTACAGGTGCCCACCACCACGCCCGGCTAATTTTGTATTTTTGTTAGAGATGGGGTTTCACCATGTTGGCCAGGCTGGTCTGGAACTCCTGATCTCAGGTCATCTGCCCACCTCGGCCTCCCTAAGTGCTGGGATTACAGGCATGAGCCACTGCGCCCAGCCTATTTACAGTTTTTCTTTTGCAAATTCTCTCTTTTTTTTTTTTTTGAGACGAAGTCTCGCTCTTTCACCCAGGCCGGACTGCAGTGACGCGATCTCAGCTCACTGCAAGCTCCGCCTCCCGGGTTGATGCCATTCTCCTGCCTCAGCCTCCCAAGTAACTGGGACTACAGGCTCCTGCCACCGCGCCTGGCTAATTTTTTGTATTTTTTTAGTAGAGATGGGGTTTCACCGTGTTAGCCAAGATGATCTTGATCTCCTGACCTCGTGATCCACCCGCCTCGGCCTCCCAAAGTGCTGGGATTACAGGCGTGAGCCACTGCGCCCGGCCAATACTGCAAATTCTCTTTAAAGTTATTTATCTTAACCATATCCTGGAAAAAAAAGAAAAATGTTATTTATCAAAGATATTATATAGGTTGCAAATATTTTGTCCCATTTTGTTAGTGTCTTAGTTTATTGTGGCAAAATATACGTAACATAGAATGTCCCATTTTAACCATTTTCATATGTACAGTTCAGTGTATTAAATACATTCACAGTGTTGCCAGGCGCAGTGGCTCGCTCCTGAATCCCAGCACTTTGGGAGGCCGAGGCGGGTGGATCTCGAGCTCAGGAGATCGAGACCATCCTGGGTAACATGATGAAAACCTGTCTCTACTAAAAATACAAAAAATTAGCCGGGCGTGGTGGCAGGCTCCTGTAGTCCAGCTACTTGGGAGGCTGAGGCAGGAGAATGGCGTGAACTGAGGCGGAGCTTGCAGTGAGTTGAGATCGCGCCACTGCACTCCAGCCTGGGCAACAGAGCGAGACTCTGTCTCAAAAAAATAAAAATAAAAATAAATAAATACAGTCACAGTGTTGTGCAACCATCACCACAGCCTGTCTCCAGAACTCTTTTGCCATTCTGAATTGAAACTCTATACCCATCAAAAAACAACTCACGGCCGGAAGCAGTAGCTCACGCCTGTAATCCCAGCACTTCAGGAGGCCGAGGCGGGCGGATCACAAGGTCAGGAGATCGAGACCATCCTGGCTAACACGGTGAAACCCCATCTCTACTAAAAATACAAAAAATTAGCCAGGCGTGGTGGCAGGCGCCTGTAGTCCCAGCTACTCGGGAGGCTGAGGCAGGAGAATGGCATGAACCCAGGAGGAGGAGTTTGCAGTGAGCTGAGATCGCATCACTGCACTCCAGCCTGGGTGAAAGAGCGAGACTCTGTCTCAAAAAAAAAAAAAAACAACTGACACCGGGTATGGTAGATCACACCTGTAATCCCAGCACTTTGGGAGGCTGAGACAGATGGAGTGCTTGAGCCCAGGAAATTGAGACCAGCCTGAGCAACATGGTGAAACCCCATCTCTATAAGAAATATAAAAATTAGCTGGGCATGGTGGCGGGTGCCTATGGTCCCAGCTACTTGGGAAGCTGATGTGGGAGTATCACTTGAGCCCAGGCGGTCAAGGCTGCAGTAAGCCATGATCATGCCACTGCACTGCAGCCTGGACGACTGAGCATGACTCTTTTTTTTTTTTTTTTGAGACAATCTCTTATATTTGGGGGAGATTTTTGGCTTTGACACCATCATGTAGTTATTTATTTATTTATTTATTTTTGAGACAGGGTCTCACTCTGTCACCCAGACTGGAGTGCAGTGGCACAATCTCAGCTCACTGCAACCTCCGCCTCCTGGGTTTAAGTTATTCTCCCACCTCAGCCTCCCAAGTAGCTAGGACCGCAGGTGCGTGCTGCTACCACGCCCGGCTAATTTTTCTTTTTTTTTTTTTTTTTTTTTTTTTTTTGATAGAGATGAGGTTTCACCATGTCGGCGAGGCTGGTCTTGAACTTCTGACCTCAAGTAATCTGCCTGCCCCAGCCTCCCAAAGTGTTGGGATTACAGGTGTGAGATGAGCCACTGCACCCAGCCCGATCATCATGTAGATGTTTTTTTTTTTTTTTTTGCTGCTACCAGGCCGTGGTTTACTTCGGTTGGAGGACGCTGGAGTGCAGTGGCACAGTCTCGGCTCACTGCAATCTCTGCCTCCCAGGTTCAAGCGATTCTCCTCCCTCAGCCTCTTAAGTAGCTGGGATTACAGGTGCACACCACCACACCCAGCTAATCATGTAGATTTTAACATGGGCCCGTTTGTATGTATATGTTTGGAGAAAAAGTTACTCCATAGAATTTGGAGAAAAGAAATAGTCATGAATTTTATAATTATCTGTCTTTATTTAGGAAGAAGGAGGAGGAGAAAAAACGAGAGGTATTAAATAATCCAGTGAAAATGAAGAAAATCAAAGAACTGGTAAGTAGTATATCAGATAAGCACCAAGAGCATCTTTTAGCCATATAACGTGAGAACCTCTCCATTTACTCTCAGCTTACCAGGGAAAAAACAGAATGACCTCTAAAACTTTTGTCTTTTAGAGACCATGTTGTGGCTATTTTATGTAATCATTTTTTTGTTTTTGAGACGGAGTTTCAATCTTGTTGCCCAGGCTGGAGTGCAATGGCGTGATCTCAGCTCACCGCAACCTCCGCCTCCCGGGTTCAAGTGATTCTCCTGCCTCAGCCTCCCTAGTAGCTGGGATTACAGGCATGTGCCACCACGCCCGGCTAATTTTGTGTTTTTAGTAGAGACAGGGTTTATTCATATTGGTCAGGTTGGTTATTTTATGTAATCTTAATTTATTAAGCTTGATTTTGGTTGAACGTCTTTTGGGTGGGAGAATGCACCATGTGATGTCGTTTTTCCAGAAAAAGAGTGTGGGCTAAGCCTGTGGAAAGCATTACAATGCAGTGTGTTCAGGAGGTCGGAGTATGCCCTTGGTCGTGGTATAAAGCTTCTAGGGTCCGGGCGCGGTGGCTCACGCCTGTAATCCCAGCATTTTGGGAGGCCAAGGTGGGTGGATCACCTGAGGTCGGGAGTTCGAGACCAGCCTGACCAACATGGAGAAACACTGTCTCTACTAAAAATTCAAAATTAGCTGGAGTGGTGGTGCATGCCTGTAATCCCAGCTACTTGGGAGGATGAGGCAGGAGAATTGCTTGAACCCAGGAGACGGAGTTTGCGGTGAGCCAAGATCGCGCCATTGCACTCTAGCCTGGGCAACAAGAGCGAAACTCCGTCTCAAAAAAAAAAAAAAAAAGCTTCTAGGGCCCACTTACCATTCACATGACGTATTATGTAATTGTGTCTTGGATCAGTTGGTAAGGAAAATTAAAGATTGACCTTGTAGTTCCTGACTGCTTTCAGTGGAATTGGAGTTCCTTTGACACAGAATGGAAACTCCTAGGCAGTGGTTTTGGTGACTGTTTAAAAACACAAATTCTTAGTCTCACCTACCAGATACCAATTTAGTAGATGGGGTTGTTAGTGCACGGCCAGGGTTAAGACCCTTCCCCTGGTGTGTTGACAAGGAACCCCTGTAATGTCCTGGACTTCTGTAGACCCAGAGGCATGGAGTCAGGCAGTTTTTGCATGAGCCACACCCCTCAAAGGAGACTGACAGGGGTCTCAGTAATCTTTTTTTTTTTTTTTTTTGAGACGGAGTCTCGCTCTGTCGCCCAAGCTGGAGTGCAGTGGTGCAGTGGCACGATCTTAGCTCACTGCAAACTCCGCCTCCCAGGTTCATGCCATTCTCCTGCCTCAGCCTCCCGAGTAGCTGGGACTACAGGCGCCTGCTACCATGCCCAGCTAATTTTTTTGTATTTTTAGTAGTGATGGTGTTTCACTGTGTTAGCCAGGATGGTCTCCTTCTCCTGACCTTGTGATCTGCCCGCCTTGGCCTCCCAAAGTGCTGGGATTACAGGTATGAGCCACCCTGCCTGGGCTTTTTGTTTTTTTTTAATGAAATGGAGTCTCACTCTGTCGCCCAGGCTGCTGGAGTGCAGTGGCGTGATCTCGGCTCACTGCAACCTCTGCCTCCTGGGTTCAAGCGATTCTTCCACCTCAGCCTCCCGAGTAGTTGGAACTACAGGCACACACCACCACACCCAGCTAATTTTTGTATTTTTAGTAGAGATGGGCTTTCACCATATTGGCCAGGCTGGTCTCCAACTCCTGACCTTGTGATCCTCCCACCTCAGCCTCTCAAAGTGCTGAGATTATAGGTGTGAGCCGCTATGCCCAGCCAGTAATCTTTCTTTTTTTTTTTTGAGACACAGTTTCACTCTGTCGCCCAGGCTGGAGTGCAGTGGCACAATCTCGGCCCACTGCAATCTCTGCCTCCTGGTTCAGGTGATTCTTGTACCTCAGCCTCTCAAGTAGCTGGTATTACAGGTGCCCACCACCACACCCAGCTAATTTTTGTATTTTTAGTAGAGACGGCGTTTTGCCATGTTGGCCAGGCTGGTCTCGAACTCCGGACCTCAAGTGATGATCTACTCCACTCAGCCTCCCAAAGTGCTGGGATTACAGGCATGAGCCACTGCACTGGCTGGTCTCAGTAATCTTGTGTGCTTGTGTTCTCGGCATTTTCCAGTTGCAAATGAGTCTGGAAAAAAAGGAGAAGAAGAAAAAGAAGGAGAAGAAAAAGAAGCACAAGAAACGTAAGCACAGAAGCTCGAGTAGTGATCGTTCCAGCAGCGAGGATGAGCACAGTGCGGGGAGGTGAGCATGTGGCGACTGGCCTCCCTTCTCGTTGATTCACTTGCTCATTCACTCATTCATTCCACAGACATGAACACCTGCCCTGTGCTGGAAGCTGCCAGGTACTGGGCATTCAGTGATGAACACTTGAACATGGGCCCTGTGCCCACAGAGCTTGCCATCTAATGCTAGAGTTCCTTGGAGATGCTAAATGTGAGTGGGTATCTCGGCCATGCTGCTGGAGAGAGACCCTTAATAATGCTGACTTTAGCCTAGTAGGTCTTAGGTAGGTCAGACATCCTGGGGGTGACTCTGTTTCATCTCAGCTTAGGATTCCTTCAAGACTGAAGTGGGTTTTATATAGGCTTTTTTTAATGGACTGATGGCCGATGTGGGCCCATTCTGCATGTCTTCCCGTGGGAACAGTCAGCTCCGCCGCTGCTGAGTCACTATTTGTCCCTGGAATAGCAGCATGAAGTGAGAGGAGAATGTGTTCAGGCGTTGGGGCTTAGAAGCAAGGCCCACAGTTTTTCACAGAAAAATTTGACTGTGCTGATGCATTTTTCGGCATAGACAGTTCAAATAGAGAAACGTACTGCCAGGTAACTGCTGGGAGGCGGAAAGGTCACATTGGAAGCAAGAAGCATAGTTCAGCATAAGATATTTAAATTGGGCCTATATGTATTTTCTTGTTCAATGAGTGTGTGTATTTTAATCTCTCAGATCTCAGAAGAAGATGGCAAATTCCTCCCCTGTTTTGTCCAAAGTCCCTGGATATGGCTTACAGGTAAGGATGTGGGCTCCTTGAAAGGAGTGACTGTGGGACTGTGAGATGTGCCACTTGGACAATGCGGATAGCAGGGAGGTGGGCAGTGAAGCCTGGGCTGCTGGGAAACAGGCCCATTCTTATCCCTGAGCACCTTCTTGTGGCTGACCACCCTCTGAGCAGAGAGACTAAACCACCAATGGGGCATTGAGACATTCTACCCATCCCTCTACAAATAATTTACATGAGATGCACACGTTTTAAGTGTATAGGTTTTTTTTTGTTTTGGTTTTTTTTTTTGAGACGGAGTCTCGCTTGTCACCCAGGCTGGAGTGCAGTGGCGTGATCTCGGCTCACTGCAACCTCTGCCTTCCGGGATCAAGCTATTCTGCCTTAGTCTTCTGAGTAGCTGGGATTACAGGCGCCCACCACCACGCCTGGCTAATTTTTGTATTTTTAGTAGAGACAGGGTTTCGTCATGTTGGCCAGGATGGTCTTGAACTCCTGACCTTAGGTGATCCCTCCACCTCGGCCTCCCAAAGTGCTGGGATTACAGGTGTGAGCCACCGTGCCTGGCCTAAGTGTATAGGTTGATGATTTTTGACAAACATAAATCTGCTGGTTTTTATTTATTTATTTTTTTTTGAGTAGCAGTGCATCATTATTTTGCCTAGGCTGGTCTCGAACTCCTGAGCTTAAGCAATCTTCTGAGTAGCTGGAAGTACAAGTGCTGGGATTACAGGTGTGAGCCACCGTGCCTGGCCTAAGTGTATAGGTTGATGATTTTTGACAAACATAAATCTGCTGGGTTTTTTTTTTGAGTAGCAGTGCATCATTATTTTGCCTAGGCTGGTCTCAAACTCCTGAGCTTAAGCAATCTTCTGAGTAGCTGGAAGTACAAGTTCAAGGCACCTGGCTTGACTCTGTATTTCTGTTTTTTTTTTTTTTTTTTTTTTTTTGAGATGGAGTTTTGCTCTTGTTGCCCAGGCTAGAGTGCAATGGTGCGATCTCAGCTCACCACAACCTCGACCTCCTGGGTTCAAGCGATTCTCCTGCCTCAGCCTCCCGAGGAGCTGGGATTACAGGCATGCACCACCATGCCTGGCTAATTTTGTATTTTTAGTAGAGACGGGGTTTCTCCATGTCACCCAGGCTGGAGTGCAATGGCGCAATCTCAGCTCATTACAACCTCCGCCTCCTGGGTTCAAGCGATTCTCCTGCCTCAGCCTCCTGAGTAGCTGGGATTACAGGCATCTGCCACCACACCTGGCTAATTTTTGTATTTTTAGTAGAGACAGGGTTTCTCCATGTTCGTCAGGCTGGTCTCGAACTCCTGGCCTCAAGGTATCCGCCCGCCTCGGCCTCCCAAAGTGCTGGGATTACAGGCGTGAGCCACTGCGCCCAGCGTATTTCTGTATTTTTAACCTTGGGTCCTGTCCTCCATGCTTCTGCGTCTTGCTCTTCCTTAACCTATAGTGAAGAGCCAAGCCAGGTATATTCTTTTCTTTCTTTTTTTTTTGAGAGGGAATCTCGCTCTGTCGCCCAGGCTGGAGTGCAATGGTGCGATCTCAGCTCACTGCAACCTCTGCCTCCTGCATTCAAGTGATTCTCCTGCCTCAGCCTCTTGAGTGGCTTGGACTACAGGCACCCACCACCACACCTGGCTAATTTTTGTATTTTTAGTAGAGAGGGGTTTCACCATATTGGCCAGGCTGGTCTCGAACTCCAGACCTTGTGATCTGCCCGTCTCGGCCTCTCAAAGTGCTGGGATTACAGGTGTGAGCCACCGCACCCAGCCAAGCCAGGTATATTCTTTTCTTTTTTTTTTTTTCTTTGAGACGGAGTCTCACTCTGTCGCCCAGGCTGGAATGCAGTGGCGCCATCTTGGCTCACTGCAAGCTCCGCCTCCTGGGTTCATGCCATTCTCCTGCCTCAGCTTCCCAAGTAGCTGGGAATACAGGTGCCCACCACACCTAGCTAATTTTTTTGTATTTTTAGTAGAGATGGTGTTTCACTATGTTAGCCAGGATGGTCTTGATCTCCCGGCCTCGCGATCTGCCTGCGTCGGCCTCCCAAAGTGCTGGGATTACAGGCATGAGCCACAGCGCCCAGCCATCTTTTTTTTTTTTTTTTTGAGACAGGGTCTTTCTCTGTCATCCAGTCTGGATTGCAGTGGTGTGATCCTGGCTCACTGCTGTCTCGACCTCTTAGGCTCAAGGGATCCTTCTGCCTCAACCTCCTGAGTAGCTGGGACTACAGGTGTGTGCTGCCACACCCAGCTAATTTTTAAATATTTTGTAGAGACAAGGTCTCACTAGTTGCTCTGGGTGGTGTCAAACTCTTGATCTCAGGCAGTCCTCCTGCCTCCGTCTCCCAAAGTGTTGGGATTCAAGGTATAAGCGACTGCACCTGGCTGACCGAAGGAGATTCTTTTAGGGGATTCTGCAGATAACTAAGTTTATACAGTTCTCTGTGATAATTCTATGTGATGATATTGGTGTGCCCAGTGAGCTCCTTATGTAACATTTCCTGTTTCACTGCCTTTTCTTTCTTTTTTTTTTTGAGACGGAGTCTCGCTCTGTCACCCAGACTGGAGTGCAGTGGCACGATCTCAGCTCACTGCAACCTCCGCCTCCTGAGTTCAAGCAATTCTCCTGCCTCAGCCTCCCGAGTAGCTGGGATTACAGGTGCCCACCACCACGCCCGGCTAATTTTTTTATTTTTAGTAGAGACAGGGTTTCACCATGTTGGCCAGGCTGGTCTCGAACTCCTGACCTCAGGTGATCCCCCCGCCTCGGCCTCCCAAAGTGCTGGGATTACAGGCGTGAGCCACTGAGCCCGGCCGCTTTTTCTCCTGAATAGCTGGATTTTCCATGTGAATAACTTCTCTTTTCCTTAATGACATAGGTCGGGAACTCTGACCGTAACCAGGGTCTTCAGGGTCCTCTGACAGCCGAGCAAAAGAGAGGGCATGGGATGAAGAACCATTCCAGATCCAGAAGCTCCTCCCACTCACCCCCAAGACATGCCAGCAAGAAGAGCACCAGGGAAGCAGGGTCCCGGGACAGGAGGTCTCGATCCCTGGGTAGAAGGTCACGGTCCCCAAGACCCAGCAAACTGTGAGGGTGGGATTCACTGGGAAATAACCTGTGACTGTGGGGGCCTGGTCCCAGCAGGCATTTGTTTTTGCTTTTGGTGATGTCTGTCCATCGACTTTCTCAAATGTCTTTGCTTTGGTATTTCCTTTATATCATTTTTTTTTTCCACCTCAATGTAAAGCTCAGGCATCCAAAGTCACATGTCTGTAGGTGTATTCTGTGCTTTGGGAGCTCTGGGGTAAGTCTAACATCAAACCTTATATGTTTGTTTTTCTCAAACTTGTGCCCTCTGCTTAGATTATACCTCTAAGACTATTAGCTCATCTTGCATTCTTTGAGGGATTCAATGTAAGCCCCTGGATTAAAAAGGCTTTTTCCTCTCTGCCTTCTGTGTCTGTTACAGGCACAACTCTAAGGTGAACAGGAGAGAGACAGGCCAAACTAGGAGCCCATCACCTAAAAAAGAGGTCTACCAAAGGCGACATGCTCCTGGATACACCAGGTGAGTCAGGAGCCCAGTTGATTAACTTCACATTCTGCAGGCCTGAATCTAGAAGGGGCTCAAACCAGGGCAAATGGATAATCCATCATTACCTTTTCAACAAACCAACTTTTATTTATCTTGCCAACCTGTAAGGGTCTGTGTCCCCTACCTCCGGCCATGTGAGGCACATTGAAAGGACAAGGTAAGGCTGGGTGTGGTGGCTCACACCTGTAATCCCAGCAGTTTGGGAGGCTGAGGTGGGTGGATCACCTGAGGTCAGGAGTTCGAGACCATCCTGACCAACATGGTGAAACCCCATCTCTACTAAAAATATAAAATTAGTTCGTCATGGTGGCGCATGCCTGTAATCCCAGTTATTTGGGAGGTTGAGACAGGAGAACTGCTTGAACCCAGGGATCGGAGGTTACAGTGAGCCGAGATCTCGCCACTGCACAGCAGCCCAGGCGACAGTGCAAGACTTTGTCTCAAAAAAAAAAAAAAATCTCTTAACAAAAACCAAGCCAGACACAGTGGTCCATGCTTGTAATCTCAGCGCTTTGGGAGGCTAAGGCAGGGAGGATCACTTAAGGTCAAGGGATTAAGGTTGCAATGAGCTACGATCAAGCCACTGCATTCTTGCTTGGGCGACAGAGCGAGACCCTGTCTCTTAAATTAAACCCTCTTAAAAAAACCCCTCAATTATTCTCGCTGGGTGTGGTGGCTCATACCTGTAATCCCAGCAGTTTGAGAAGCCAAGGCAGGAGGATTGCTTGAGGCCAGGAGTTCCAGACCAGTCTGAACAACATAATAAGACACTGTCTCTACAAAAAATTATTTTAAAAACATTTAAAAAAACAAAAGCTAGTAGTTCTTTGCCCTGCCTGACCCCACTTTTAGTCATGCTACCCAAAGGCAACTACTTTCAGCTTTTTCAGTAGTTTGTTTTCATAGCTACATATTCCTAAAAATACAAATATGTTGCTGCCTCTTCATCCATTAATTTTAGATATTAGATATTTTCTTTTTTCTTTCTTTCTTTTTTTTGGAGACAGCATCTTGCTCTATCTCCCAGGCTGGAGTGCAGTGCCACAATCTTGGCTCACGACAACCTCTGCCTCCTAGGTTCAAGTGATTCTCCTGTCCCAGCCTCCCGAGTAGCTGGGACTACAGGCACATGTTGTCACGCCCAGCTAATTTTTTTTTTTTTTTTTTTGAGATGGAGTTTCATTCTTGTTGCCCAGGCTGGAGTGCAATGGCCCAATCTTCGCTCACCACAACCTCCACCTCCTGGGCCCAAGTGATTCTCCTGCCTCAGCCTCCTACGTAGCTGGGATTACAGGCATGCGCCACCACGCCTGGCTAATTTTTGTATTTTTAGTAGAGACACGCCTTCTCCATGTTGGTCAGGCTGGTCTCGAACTCCCAACCTCAGGTGATCTGCCTGCCTCGGCCTCCCAGAGTGCTGGGATTGCAGGTGTGAGCCACCACGCCCGGCCTTCTTTTTTTTTGGAGATGGAGTCTCACTCTGTCACCCAGGCTGCAGCGCAGTGGTGCGATCTTGGCTCACTGCAACCTCTGCCTCCCGGGTTCCAGCGATTCTCCTGCCTCAGCCTCCTGAGTAGCTGGGACTACAGGTGCATGCCACCATGCCCAGCTAATTTTTGTATATTTTAGTAGAGATGGGGTTTCACCATATTGGTCAGGCTGGTCTTGAACTCCTGAGGTCAGGTGATCTGCCTGCCTCAGCCTCCCAAAGTGTTTGGATTACAGGCGTCAGCCACAGCACCTGGCCCTAATTTTTGTATTTTTAGTATAGATGGTGTTTCAATGTGTTGTCCAGGCTGGTCTGGAACTTCTGAGCTCAGGCAATCCACCTGCCTTGGCCTCCCAAAGTGTTAGGATTACAGGTGTGAGCCACCGCGCCCGGCCAGATCTTAGATATTTTCTTACTGTTATAGAAATAATCTCTTAGTGTAAATGAGCTCTCATACACTCCTAGTCCCATGTTTCTTCTATCCCTATCTTTCCAATATAGTTATATCAGAATTTTTGGTTCAATCAGTATGTGGATTCATACTTGTATGATATATAAATATTGTTTACTGATACTTTTCATTCGTAAGCCAAGCAGAATATGGAGGTTACATTTCCTTTCTTGTATGATTTGTATATTTTTTCCTAGTGTCAGTATTTGCTTCCTGCAATCTAAACCATGTCTTTGAGTTCTAGGAAATTTTCTTGTATTATTTCTTTGATAACTTCTTTATTCTCCCTACAAGGTCTCACTCTGTTGCCTAGGTTGGAGTGCAGTGGGGCAATCATGGCTTACTGCAGCCTCACACTCCTGGGTTCAACTGATCTCCTACCTCAGCCTTCCAAATAGTTGGGGCTACACGGGCGCCACCATGCCCAACTAATTAGAAAAAATTTCTTTTTTTGCAGAGATGGGAGGTCTCACTTTGTTGCCTAGGCTGGTCTTGAACTCTTGGACTCAAGCAATCCTCCTGCCTAAGCCTCCCAAAGTGCTGGGATTACGGGCTAGAGCCACTGTGCCTGGCAATCATTTTTTGTTTTTTTTTTTAAGCCTTCTACTCTCATTTGAATGCTCTAATATCTTTCATGTATTATCTGAAGCAGATTTTTAATAGTAAATTGTTTTTTGTTTGGAGGTTTTTTTTTTTGAGACAGAGACTCGCTCTGTCACCCAGGCTGGACTGCAGTGGTGTGACCTTGGCTCACTGCAACCTACGCCTCCAAGGTTTGAGCGATTCTCCTGCCTCAGCCTTCCAAGTAGCTGGGATTACAGGCACACGCCACCACACCCAGCTTATTTTTGTAATTTTAGTAGAGACAGGGTTTCCCCATGTTGGCCAGGCTGGTCTTGAACTCCTGACGTCAGGTGATCTGCCCGCCTCGGCCTCCCGAAGTGCTGGGATTACAGGCGTGAGCCACCATGCCTGGCCCTATTTATTATTTTCTGAGGCTAAGTTATTCCTTCGGCTTCTGGCTTCTAGCTTAGTCCTAAAGTAGTGTACTCATGGGCTGTGTCATGAATTTCTAGTCTCCAATGGGTAGTTAGATGGTAGATGTTAACAGTTACATGGATAACCTAGCCTTCTGTTCTTCTGTCAATTGTTGAGAAAACCATTGGGATATAATTGCTACAGGTTTAGGTTCCTGATGAGTTCTCAGTTTATTTCATATTTCAGAACAATCACTCTAGAGATAACTGAGTGAGATTATGGAATACTTTACTAAAAGCCTTTGAAATTTGGATGAAACCTCCTGACTAGGATGTTAGAAGGGAACTCAGGCTGGCCTTGCACTTGCAGAGAGCAGTGAACTGGAGAGCTTGGGGTCCCACCTGGCTTCGGTGCTTCTTGTGCTGCTTCTGGTTTTTTTGCTGGCAGAGACCTGATCGGATGGTTTCTGTGCTCAACAGAAAACTCTCCGCAGAGGAATTAGAGCGAAAACGGCAAGAGATGATGGAAAACGCCAAATGGAGGGAGGAGGAGAGACTGAACATCCTCAAGAGGCACGCTAAGGATGAGGAACGGGAGCAGAGACTAGAGAAGCTGGACTCCCGGGATGGGAAGTTCATCCAGTGAGTGCATCTTCTTCCTGCCAGGGGCTTTCATGGGGAAAGTCTTAAGAGGCAGGCTGGCAGCTGGTTCCCGTTCCAGGGTTTCTGTGTTTGCACATGGAGCCCAGCCTTCAGACCACCTTGGCTACTACTCCTCCTTTCTGACCACACAGTGGGATGTTTTTTATTTGAGGGGAGAAGTGAATTTGGTATTTTCTAAATAATTGAAATTCCTTGACCTTCCTTTTAGATAAGAATTCATGGCCCAGGAAGCCTTTTTCCAATGAGGCTTTGACTTATTTTCCAAAACAGATACATTTTCCCTTATGGACACTGGTTTAAAAACATTTGGTTCCGGCCGGGCACGGAGGCTCACACCTGTAATCCCAGCACTTTGGGAGGCCGAGGTGGGCGGATCATGAGGTCGGGAGATTGAGACCATCCTGGCTAACACGGTGAAACCCTGTCTCTATTAAAAATACAAAAAATTAGCTGGGCACGGTGGTGGGCGCCTGTAGTCCCAGCTACTCTGGAGGCTGAGGCAGGAGAATAGCATGAACCCAGGAGGCGGAGCTTGCAGTGAGCGGAGATCGCGCCACTGCAATCCAGCCTGGGAGACAGAGCAAGACTCCATCTCAAAAAAAAAAAAAAAAATGTGGTTCCAGGTGGAGTCACTTGAAAGTTATCTATGGGGGCTTAAAAGAGGTTGTGTTTTTACAGCTGCTGTATGGCTAACAACCCATTTCTTCTGAAGCTGCCAGAATAGTTGACTGATTGAAAATGTTTTTGACTTGCATTTGCCTGTCTTCTCTTCCTAGCCGCATGAAGCTGGAGAGTGCATCTACTTCCTCCCTGGAGGATCGGGTGAAGCGGAATATCTACTCTCTACAGAGAACTTCGGTAGCTCTGGAGAAGAACTTTATGAAAAGATGAAAACTGTCCCCTCTCTTATTGATTTTCCTGCATTTTCCAGGGAAGCTGCTGACCCCTTAATTCTCTTTATAAGAGTTCAAATGACTTCTTTCACAGATGTCAAACCACCAGTGTTCATTGTGACCCTGCTCCATCGAGTCCTGAAACAGCTCACTTCCTTTGAGAGCTAGTGTGACTTGCTTTGTGGGACACTCAGTAACTTTGGGTTTTGACTCTTTAACGGGTGGGCACTGCCATCTCGGTGGGAGTGCTTGTGCCACTCTGGAAGGCTGTTCCCTGGGGTTGTGATGTTTATCATGTCGCTTCCTTCTTACCTGTGCCAACAGACCTATTTCACTGCCTCAGTGTACACCAGACCCATCAGAAACCTCTCTGGTGTCACCCAGATAGATTGTGCTTACTGAGACAAATGAACGTTTACTTGATTTAGAACATAATGTGACAGAATGATGTCAGGTTAGGTCAAAGCCAAGGGAGTGACAGAATCTGGAAAATCAAACAATATAAAAAGCCCTAAATGAACTGTTAACTATTTGATCTTTGGATGTAAAAGTGTAATGTGTATATGTACAAATGTACAATTTTTACATGCTTTTAAAAAAGGTTAGCTTTTTGAAAATACCTTGTTTGGTCAATGACTTTACTGGGTAATAGAACCACATTGAACCTTGATGGCAAGTAATACAATAAGGCAGTCCAGCTCGTTTTTCTCTCTCAATCTGGCTGGTTTAGGAGGAGCCTGGGTTTATCGACAAGATCTGGAGTATCTATTCTTTTCCACTGCTTGCAGTCTCTAATGTAGGCAGTGTAAAGGTATAGTAAAATGATTTTAGGAGTCAGAACCAAATTGCCAATATGCTCCATGGCTCCTAAAGGAAAATAAAATGGAAGCTTTTTATTTCGTGGCTTCATTTCTTACCGTGTAGTAACGTTACTACAATGACAGATTTTCAGGAGTTGTTTGCTAGTCTCTTTCAGTCAGGTACTAAAACAAAACAAAAACAGGCTGGGCGCGGTGGCTCACACCCGTAATCCCAGCACTTTGGGAGGCCGAGGTGGGCGGATCACGAGGTCAGGAGATCGAGACCATCCTGGCTAACACGGTGAAACTCCGTCTCTACTAAAAAATACAAAAAATTAGCCGGGCGTGGTGGCGGGTGCCTGTAGTTCCAGCTACTCGAGAGGCTGAGGCAGGAGAATGGCGTGAACCCAGGAGGCGGAGCTTGCAGTGAGCCGAGATTGTGCCACTGCACTTCAGCCTGGGTGACAGAGCGAGACTCCATCTCAAAAAACAACAGCAACAACAACAACAACAACAAAAACAAAAACAAAAAAACCTTGAGGGGCCACTCTCCTGTCTTTACTCCTTTTCCCTTCTCTATTCTTTCACCAGAAGCCGTCATTTGACCAGTGAACTCCTAGGCCCTCTTGACCCGCACATTAGCTGGGCGATTTCCTTGTTCTGCTAATTCCTAATTCTGCTTAAAATGTTCGGATTTCTGTTTTTGAACACTTATGATGCCAGGCACTGTAATGCTCGAAACCCGATCTTTCCCTAGAGAATGTAACATACGTTTTTATTCATTTAATCACTTCATCATGCCTCATTATGCCGGGGTTAATTATGTTTATTTTATTAATTGGTAATAAAGGCCACATTTATTTTTGTAACTGTTTAAAGAGCGACCAGCTGTGGAGTACCGTGTTTACGAATTTCCATACAGAAAGAACAACGTTGACCTGTGATTTGTGTCGAATATATGGAGATCCCTCATCTGAGAATTATGTAACAAAGCGTGGGGCAGTATACTCAAAGATTTTACGAAATGAGCCAGAGTAAGACGATTAGTGGGATAGGTGTCTGAAGGTGCTGGCGGCCTCTGAGCTCTGACCCTTTGCGGGGAGACCAGGCAGCAGGTGGGTGGGCGCGGAGCCCATTCATAAAACCAGTGTTCCTGGCCTCCTCCTCTCATTGGCCCTGGGGGAAAGGGGCGTGCCTCGCGGGTGGAGCTCGCCCGGGGCCCCGCGGAGTGGGCAGATCCACGCTTGGGTGGAGCGAGGGGGCGTTCCTTGGCTTTCCAGGCTGGACTTCCTCTTCCCCTTGCTGCGTCCCTCCTCTCCCCCGGGGTGGGCATGGTACGTCCCGCCCTCCTCGCATTCCCGCCCCTCCTTCCCTTCCGGAGCGGTAGCGTCGCCGCCATCTTGGCATTAGGGTTGAGGGAAAGCCAAACCCTGGCGTTGGGGGGCCCGGGCGGGGAGCCCCTCCCGCGGTCCACAGCAACGCCTGCCCAGCCCTCCTCCCCTTCCGGCTCCGGCGCGGGGCCCCGAGACGTTCGGAGGCCAGGCGGGTTTCTGTCAGGCCCGGGGAGGAGGGGCGGGCGGGGCGGCCGCTGCCTCCCCGGGACGGGCCGTACCACGCGGGCGGGGAGGACCGGGCCAGGGGACGGCAGGGCGGCTGCACCGCCCGGGGGCGGGGTGCGGAGCAGGCCGGCTGGCTCCCCGGGGCGGGGCTGGAGGGCGGGGCGTGGGGCGGACGGAACCACCGGGGCGGGGTGGGAGGTAACGGGACGGGCGCGACCATGGCGCGGTGAGGGAGCGGGGGTGGGGATCGGTCCGGGGGAGGCCTGAGGCCGCTGGCTTGTGCGCTGTCTCCGCCGCCCCCCGCTTTCGCCGCCGCCGCCGCCGCCGCCCCGGGCATGTCGTCCAACTGCACGAGCACCACGGCGGTGGCGGTGGCGCCGCTCAGCGCCAGCAAGACCAAGACCAAGAAGAAGCACTTCGTGTGCCAGAAAGTGAAGCTATTCCGGGCCAGCGAGCCGATCCTCAGCGTCCTGATGTGGGGGGTGAACCACACGGTAACCAGCTCCTGCGCGCCCCTCTGAGCGCGGCCCCGCGCGCTCCCACGCCCCCCGCAGTCCTGGGCCCTTGCCCCGCAGGCCCTGCCGGTGACGCCTGCCACCCCTCGCCAAGCCATTTGCACGCCCACCCCACCCTTGCACGCCTTTCGGCCCCGTGTGTACTCCCCGCACGCCACGCGAGGCCTGGTGTCTCTGTGGTCTGCCGTCACCACCTCCCCTTCCCTCCAGCCCCTCTGGCTTCCTGCGTGTGGCGTGCTCGCTTGGGCCAGCCCCTGGAGGGCAAAGGCAAGGCCTGAGTGCAGTGGAGTCGCTTTCATCCCTGCTCCTCCTCCTCCCCGCTCACCCTGTTTGTTGCATGTATATTTCCCCTTGTTCCTTATAGCCGGCTGCCAGCTCTGTCAAGTAGCAGTGGTCTGCCCAAATAGTCCTCTCTTTCTGATCTTTTGGTTGTTGTGGCTGCTCAAATTCTCCCGTCCTCCAGGCCTCCTTACCCTTGAATGTAGACCTCCACCCTAGGTTTCCTTTTTTTTCCTCTTGAACAAGATGTATCAACTGGAGAAGCACAGGCTTCCTTGAACCAGACACTTTACCTGGGTCTCTCTGGGTTAGGGAGAAGAAAGAATGGCTATTAACCATTTGAGAGAAGAGGCTGCCTGGTTATAAGGAGGGACTATTCATAGTAGAAATAATATGTCTTCCCATAGTTTTTGAAGGTGATCATTTCAAAGATGTTGACTTATCTGTTGTGTGGCTGCAAGGCTGTGATGATGCATAGTGATTATGGTCCTAGATAGGAGGGATAGGTCCCCTGGGTCCTTAGGGTGCTTTGAGATTGTTCAACAGCCCCTGCCAGGAAGTCGGATCCTAACAGTGTTTAAGCTGGAAGACTGTTTATGTGGTGTTTGTTCAGGGTCTTTCTTCTCCCTCTTCCAACCACTTGCTCTTGGCCTTCTGACCATTTCTTTATGAATCCCCACACTGGGAATGAGCGGAGGAAGTAAAAGGACCCGAAACACCAACTTCACTAACTAGAATTTTGGAATAAGGAGGATCAAACTTGGGTTTCCTGTGGATTTCAGTTCTTTAGGTTCACTTGTGAGTGCTTGAAATTGCTCACAAGACCAAGCGATGACAAAGAGGGCCAGCAAGACTTTGCATTGCTTTGGCAGGGGAGCTGAAGGTGCCTTTGGGTGGAGATCGATGAACCGTAATCTGAGCTAGGGTTTTAGATCTTGACCTGTCATTTAGAAAAGTGCATGTGTAAATTGAGGTCTCTGTGGTTTCTTGGTCTTGGGCAGGTTACTGTTTTCACTGTCATCACTGGTGTTAGTGAGGGTCCTGCCAGGATAGCGAGTACCAGTGGTATAATGCTCAGACCTCTAGGAGCTGCTTTGGGCCAACAATCCAGCCCAGTTTGTTACTTGGTCTTCCTGCTGCCCCAGGGGTCATCTGACAACATTTCTAGGGAAACTGGGTGATCAGAATATGAACCCCATGTCCCTTTCTGGAAGTCAGTCCTAGATTTTGTTCTGCATCCTGCTTCTCACTCTACCAGGCCTCTCTCTGCAGGTTCTGTTTCTCACAGAAAGCAACCTGTCTGTAGAGAACTGGTAGAGGCCTGAGAGTCAGGAGTATTACAGCTAGCTGCAAGGAACCTTGGGTCTCTTATTTTACACATGAAGAAAAGGAGGCCTCGGGTGGAGGATTAGCTTGCCTGTGGTCACAGCAAGAGATGTCACTCATTGTCTAGCACTATGGGACTGTATCGGCTAAGGGTGGTGCCTGAGTGGCTGGTCTTGTTTTCTTTGCCTCCTGTTGCTTTTCCTCTCCCTCAGCCAAGTCTCAGGATAGATGGGAAGTGTAGTCCGGTTAGAGAAGGTGAATGTATGCTCTGGATTATACGCCTATGCATGTCAGGTTCTGGGAGTGTGTGTGATGCATGGTGTTCCGATAGGCAGGCATGAGTCTGTCCAGATGTGGGTATGAAGTTTCTCAATAGCTGATGGTTAGGTATCACGAGTCAGGAGTCCTGTGAGTCCTACTCTCTTGGACAAAGTGGTCATCTTTTTTCTTTGCTATCTTTAAGTTGAAAGTTTGAGGGGCTAGTTGGAAAGGCATTGACTTTAAGCAAGATCCTTGCCTCTGGACATAATGAACAGGCACCTCATGGGAACTTCCTACCACTGCCCTGGACAGGCTAAGCTTCAGAGGCCAGTTAGTCCTAAGTTTTATTGCTTCATCCTGGTCTGCAGTAAGGTCTGGTATTCAGTGTCCCCATTTGGGAACTGAGACATCTTCCTAGAAGAAGAGTGTAATCTTGCACTCGTCTAAGGGATCAGGTCCACATTGCCCTCGGTGGACTGCTGCACTTTTTTGGAGATTTCCTCCCTTCAAAAAAAGCCTACTTTGTAACATTTTGTCATCTGAGATTTCAGATACCACCTTTTCTTTAGTTTCTCACCTGTTTAGGCATTTAGGCATGCTGATCTGTGGCTAATGGTGTTTCAGATAGGAAGGATGGATATGCCTTTATCTACAGCAAAAGTTAGTTACCCTTTCATGAGGTGATTGGTTTACTTCTAGGTGGAAAAAGAGGACTTTGAACTTGGTGTTGTCACAGGAGCTGCTCTCATGGACAAGAGCCCATGGATTTTGTGGAGGAAGAATGTGTAGGAAACAAGGAGAAAAATCAGAAGACTTTGCACCTGTCAGGGAAGAACTAGTGAAGAGCAAAAACCAGTGTTTTAGTGGATGAAATACAGTTCCGAGGGTTTGGAATTAGGGAAGAGATGGCCTCAGAGAGGAGCATGGACCATGGGAGGTAGACCTGGCTTGATACTTGTTGGCCATTTTAAGAACCAGGTATGTGTGAAGCCTTACCACAGGGATCAGAGGAGCAGGAGTAGTTGATAGTAACTCTGTATTTGACCATTTGAGAAACTGCCAAACTGTTCTCTAAAGTGGCTGTACCATTTTACATGTCTACCAGCAGTGTATAAGAGTTCCAGTATCTCTGCATCCTTGTCAACACTTGTTATTGTTTTTTTAAAGTTATTAAAGCCATTCTGTTGGGTGTGAATTCGTATCTCATTGTGATTTTTTTTGTTTTGTTTTGTTTTGTTTTTGAGATGGAGTCTCACTCCGTCACCCAGGCTGGAGTGCAATAGTGTGATCTTGGCTCACTGCAACCTCTGCCTCCCGGGTTCAAGGGATTCTCCTGTCTCAGCCTCCTGAGTAACTGGGATTACAGGCGCCCGCCACCATACCAGGCTAATTTTTGTATTTTTAGTAGAGACAGGGTTTTGCCATGTTGGCTAGACTGGTCTCAAACTCCTGGCCTCAAGCAATCCCCCCGCCTCGGCCTCCCAAAGTGGTGGGATTACAGGCGTGAGCCACTGCACCTGGCCTGCCTTTTTCATTTTTCTTATGGTATCTTTTGAAGTTCAAGTTTTTAACTTTAATAAGTCCAGTTTATCTTTTTTGTTGTTGTTGTGTGTGCTTTTGGTGTTATATCTAAGAAGACATTGCCTAACCCAAGGTCATGAAGATTTACTCCTTTGTTTTCTTCTGAAAGTTTTATAGTTTTCGCTCTTTTTTTTTTTTTAAATGAATTGGGGTCTCTCTGTATTGCCCAGGATGTTCTCAAACTTCTGGCCTCAAGCAATCCTTCCAGCTAGAGTTTTATCTCTTTCTTCTTCTTTTTTTTTTTTTTTTTCTTTTTTAAATTTTATTGTGGTCAGAGCATTTAACATAAGATGTACTCTCATGACAAAATTTTAAGTGTACAATTATGTTATTGATGACCATGGGAACAGTGTCATAGTATAGCTCTCTAGAGTGTATTCATCTCGCTTGAATGAAACTCTATGCCTACCAATTAACTCCCCATTTCCCCTGCCCCCAGCCCCTGGCAACCACCATTCCACTCTTCGTTTCTATGAATTCGACTGTTCTGAAACCTCATATAAGGAGAATCATGCAATATATGTTTTTCTGCGACTAGCGGATCTCACTTAATGTAAGGTGCTCAAGGTTCATCCATGTTGCACATAGCAGAATTTCCTTCTTTTATTAAGGCTGAATAGTATTCTGTTGTATATGTATACTACATTTTCTTTATCGTCTGTTGATGGATTTGTTTTCACACCTTAGCTCTTATGAATAGTGCTGGAGTATGTATAGTTTTAGCTCTTACATTTAAGTCTGTAATCCATTTTGAGTTCACTTTTGGTGTGGTGTGAGGGACAGATTTATTCTTTAGTCTGCTCAATTTCTCTCCTACGTTCCACCCCAGTTCTGTTCTGTCCATACATTTTCTTTCTTTCTTGTTTTTTTTTTTTGAGGCAGGGTCTCACGCTCTCGCCCAGGCTGAAGTGCAGTGGCACAATCACAGCTCACTGAAGCCTCTACTTCCCCAGGCTCAGGTGATTCTCCTGCCTTAGCCACCTGAGTAGCTGGGACTACAAGCACATGCCACCACACCCAAATAATATTTGTATTTTTTGAAGAGTCGGGGTTTTGCCATGTTGCCCAGGCTGGTCTCGAACTCCTGGACTCAAGCGATTTGCCTGCCTCGGTCTTCCAAAGTGCTAAGATTACAGACGTGAGCCACTGACCTCCTTTACCTGTCTTTTTCTCTTGCCCTACTGCTTTAAAAATCTTCAGAGGGGCCTGGCATGGTGGCTCATGCCTGTAATCCCAGCACTTAGGGAGACCAAGGCGGGCGGATCACCTGAGGTCAGGGGTTCAAGACCAGCCTGGCCAACATGGTGAAACCCCGTCTCTACTAAAAATACAAAAATTAGTCGGGCATGGTGGCGCATGCCTGTAATCCCAGCTACTCGGGAGGCTGAGGCAAGAGAATCACTTGAACCTGGGAGACGGAGGTTGCAGTGAGCCAAGATCGTGCCATTGCACTCCAGCCTGGGTGACAAGAGCAAAACTCTGTCTCAAAAAAAAAAAAAGAAAGAAAAAATCTTCAGAGAAGGCTGGGAGCAGTGGCTTACGCCTGTGATCCCAGCACTTTGGAAGGCCGAGGCAGGTGGATCACCTGAGGTCAGGAGTTTGACACCAGCCTGGCCACCATGGCAAAACCCTGTCTCTACTAAAAATACAAAAATTTTCCAGGCGTGGTCGCGTGTGCCTGTAATCCCACCTACCCAAGAGGCTGAGGCAGGAGAATGGCTTGAATCCGGGAGACGGAGGTTGCAGTGAGCAGAGATCGCGCCATTGCCCTCCAGCCTGGGCGATAGAGTGAGACTCCGTTTCAAAAAAAAAAAAAATCTTTAGAGAACATTCCTACTCAGGCCTTTGAATGAAGTTTCTTTTAGCAGGCCTTCCCACCTCACAGGGAACAGTGGGACTCAAACAGCAGGAGAAGGAGAAAGCAAGATATGGAAAGGAGGAGTAAACACCGGTAGATTTATTGGCTCCTGTGGCCCTCTCTTCCTCTCTGGAGTCCCAGTTCTTGCTTTGGACCTCCTCGGTCCTGTGAGTGTATTTCTAGCATGTCATGTTTTCTGATGGTGGCAGGTAACAAGTGATTGCTGGTGGTGGCCAGCCCACTGCTGAACCGACAACAGAGGACTGGAACACGTCAGGAAACCTGCATGCCTAGTCCAGGCCTCCTGGGTAACAATTTCTATGAAGGTCGCACAGGAAAGTGGAGGCTTCTGGACACAGAAGTTCACCAGACTAGAACTAGCTGCTGAATTTTCATCTCCATGTTGCATATTGCAGAATTTTCTTCTTTTTTTTAAAGGCCGAATAGTATTCTGTTGTATATGTACAACAGAATCATACCTAGCACTTTGAGAGACTGAGGTGGGTGGATTGCTTGAGCCCAGGGCTTTGAAACCAGCCTGGGCAACATGGCGAAACCTTGTCTCTACTAGAAATACAAAAAATTAGCTGGGCATGATGGCACACCTGTAGTCCCATCTACTAGGGAGGCTGAGATGGGAGAATCACCTGAGCTCAGGAAGTTGAGGCTGCAGTGAGCTGAGATCATACCACTGCACTCTAGCCTGGCCTATGGAAGTGAGACCCTGAATCAATCAATCAATCAATCAATCAATCAAGGAATTTTCATCTCCAGTAGATCAGCATAGAGTGAACTCATCGCTCTTTTTTTTTTTTTTGAGACGGAGTCTCGTTCTGTCACCCAGGCTGGAGCACAGTGGCATGAACTCAGCTCACTGCAAGCTCCGCCTCCTGGGTTCACGCCATTCTCCTGCCTCAGCCTCCCGAGTAGCTGGGACTACAGGGTGCCCGCCATCATGCTCCGCTAATTTTTTTTTGTATTTTTTTTTTTTTAGTAGAGACGGGGTTTCACCGTGTTAGCCAGGATGGTCTCGATCTCCTGACCTCATGATCCACCCACCTCAGCCTCCCAAAGTGCTGGGATTACAGGCGTGAGCCACTGCGCTGGCCAACTCATTGCTCTTAAATTGTTTCTCACTGAGCTTGGTTAGCCCCCTCATAATTTATGCTGATGGCTCATGGAATTAATCATGTGGATATTCCAAAAACCACTTAAGTGACCTGAGATACAACAGACTTACCTTCCTATTAAGTTGTATTTAGCGTGGTATTTGAATGAGTTGACATTCCACAAGTGCACTGCTCCTGGAGGGGAAAGAGTCTGGCCCAGTGTGCTAGAGATAGAAAAGGAAAGGCACATCTTCCTAAAACATTGCTTTAAGAGCGTCTGTGCTACAAAACCTTTAGTACTGCACTCCGTTTTATCTACCAGATAAAGTTTATTCTTCTCTCCCTGGCATTTAAGACTCTCTACAGTCTGGTCATAGCCTCAGTAGCTCACCTTAACCTAGCCCATCCTCCAGACCATGAGTCTTATGGCACGGGCACACCAGTCTTGCCATTTTCTTTTCTTCATTTATCCCAGTGTTAGCCATCCTTCAGTTCTCAACTCCCTCCTTTTTTCTATCCACACATTCCTCCAAACAACTACTGTGTGCCAGTCATTGTGCCGGGGACACACAAATGGGTAAGGTAGAGTCTCTTCCTTCAAGGGACTCAGACTAGTCGAGAAACCAGACATGTAGACAAGTAATTACTTAAGTACATGTAATATTTAGGACATAAAGATGCACAGAGACGGAAGTAGTTAATTCAACCGGGGTGAGACAAAAAACCTCTCCCAGAGGAAGTGTCATTTAGCCAGCTCTTGGATGAACCTCTTAGCTTTGTCCCTTCTTCTGTTCCTACTGCCTGTTTTATTGTCTGTCACCTGAACTATTGTATTGGCCCCATAAATGGTCTTGTTGCTTTTTTTCTTTCCCTTTTCCAATCCTTTATCCCAGAATTACCTTTCTGTATCACTCATCTGATTGTGTGGCTTCCCAGAATTAAACCAGGGAGTATCCCATTGTCTTTATAGTCAAGTCCAAATTTATCATACTGTGGACAAACTTAAGTTCAAACCCAGACTCTGCCCCTTATTACTAGTATGCTTTGTAGCAGTAGTTTTTTTTTCACTGAGCTTCATTTTCATATCCTGTAAAGTGAGCATCACACTTTCCTTGCGGTGGTATTAGGATGGAGACAAGGAAGGGAAAATTCACCTTAGGCAAGGTAGCCAGCCATACGGAGGATTACACAGCACAGCATAAAGAGCCCAGGTTTTGGCACCAGACAGGCCTGGGATCAAATCCTGACTGCACATACTGTCTGTGTGACTTTCAGAAAGGTACCCTTTTCTCTGAACCTCTTTTCCAAAGTCAAATTAGTAATACTTTACGTGACTCTTAAGTATTACAAGTAATACCTTAGAATAGAATATATATTATTTATGTGTAATATATAATGGTATAAAGCGCTGGCCACTTACAGGCATTCAATAAATAGAAGCACCTATTCTATTTATTATACAATAATAAATATTAATATGATATTTATACAATATTAATGTGCTAGACTGATGACCTATCTTTCTGTATTACCTCCCTCCACTCATTATTTCCATCCTATGATGCTGCCTTCTGTCCCTGGACCCGTCCCTGCAGACGCACTCACCATTTCTAAAATGGGCAGTGTACTTTCACAACTCAGGCTGGATTCTGACTTCCTGTGGCCTGGGATTTCCTTCCTTTCATTTTTGGGAGAACTTCCATCCTAGGCCTTACTCAAGTGTGTTTCTCTGTAGCTTCCTTTAGCAACCATCCGCCTCTCCCATGCAGAATCAATACTTACTTTTTTTTTGAGACAGAGTCTTGTTCTGTCACCCAGGCTGGAGTGCAGGGGCACAATCTCAGCTCACTGCAACCTCTGCCTCTTGGGTCAGGCAGTCCTGCCTCAGCTTCCCGAGTAGCTGGGACTACAGGCACACGCCACCACGACTGGCTAATTTTTGTATTTTTAGTAGAGACGGGGTTTTGCCATATTGGCCAGTCTGGGCTTGAACTCCTGGCCTCAAGTGATCTGCCTGCCGTGGCCTCCCAAAGTGCTGGAATTATAGGCATGAGCCACCACGCCCAGCTCTGGAGATGTCTTTTTGTGTTTGTATCCCCAGCTTCTAGCATATAGTAAGGCCCTTGATACACTGAGTAGAAGTAAATTGAATAGAAATTTGGCAGTCTGGGCCGGGCGCAGTGGCTCACGCTTGTAATTCCAACACTTAGGGAGGCCAAGGTGGGCGGATCACGAGGTCAGGAGATCGAGACCACGGTGAAACCCCGTCTCTACTAAAAATACAAAAAAATTAGCCGGGCGTGGTGGCGGGTGCCTGTAGTCCCAGCTACTCGGAGAGGCTGAGGCAGGAGTGGATTTGCATGACCGAGATCCCACTGCACTCACCTGGGAAGACAGAACCCTCTCAAAAACAGTCTGGCTGGGCGCGGTGGCTCACGCCTGTAATCCCAGCACTTTGGGAGGCCGAGGCAGGTGGATCACCTAAGGTCGGGAGTTCTAGACCAGCCTGGCCAACATGGAGAAACCCCGTCTCTACTAAAAATACAAAATTAGCCAGGCATGGTGGTGCATGCCTATAATCCTAGCTACTCAGGAGGCTGAGGCAGGAGAATTGCTTCAACCCGGGAGGTGGAGGTTGCGGTGAGCACGCCATTGCATTCCAGCCTGGGAAACAAGAGCAAAGCTCTATCTCAAAAAAAAAAAAAAAAAAAAAATTGGCAGTCTGAGCCAGATTAGGAAAGGCCTTGAATGCCAGGCTAAGCAGTTAAAACTTTACCCTGAGGTTGATGAGGAGCCATGAAAGATTTCTAAGCAGGAGTGTAACATGATCTTGTAGATTCTTCTAATGTCAAGTGCTCTTGGTGCAATACCAGGAGAGGCATTAGGTGCCTTGTTTCTGGCCTGATATATGAGGACTGGGAGCCTGACCGTCTGGCCATGCTAGCCTCATCCTTCTCTGAGCCTCTGCTGTTCTTGATGTCTGTATCCCTGGATTCTCACTTAATTGTATACTGCTTTGACTTTGAGTTGTGTCAGGGGTTTTTTTCATCTCCCTGATGAGATTATAAGCCTGTTTCTTTTGCGTGTACAACACTTTCTCCCCTTGTGTTCTCCTCCTCCCACACACTTACCTAACAGAATGAAGCACGTAGTAGATATTTCAATAGGAATGGTTCAATTGAAATGGAATAGAACTCTCTGGGATATAAAATTTCACACAACTAAAAAATAATAATATGGCTAATCCCTACAGTGAATCATCTACATGTGGCCTAGTAGAAATGAGGGGTAAGTCTCCCCTAGTTGAGATATGGATTGTTCACCAATGTTAGCTGAGTTAAAAATTTCCTAGGCTGGGCCAGGTGTGGTAGCTCACGTCTGTAATCCCAGCACTTTGGGAGGCTGAGGCAGGCAGATCACGAAGTCAGGAGTTCGAGACCAGCCTGACCAACATGGTGAAACCCCATCTCTACTAAAAATACAAAAATTAACAGGGCGTGGTGACATGCGCCTGTAATCCCAGCTACTCAGGAGACTGAGGCAGGAGAATCGCTTGAACCCAGGAGGCAGAGGTTGCAGTGAGCGGAGATTCTGCCACTGCACTCCAGCCTGGGCAACAGAGCGAGACTCGATCTCCTGACCTCATGATCCGTCCCCCTCGGCCTCCCAAAGTGTTGGGATTATAGGCGTGAGCCACTGCGCCCAGCCGAGCCCTGAACTCTGTCTCTGTTTTCCCTTTAAGTCTCAGAGCCAGGCTTGATATGCCAGGAAAAAGGAAATGGGACAGCCACCACGAATTGTTTCTGTTGGCAGAAAAACAAGGAAGTGGAATGGTTTCCTCTGTAGGCACAGATTTGACAGTCACATTATCTTGTGAGCACCCCCTGGAATGGGAACTGGCATGACTCTTTTGGAGTTTTTTTTGGCTATTGGGAGGATTTAGCCAATGAAGGGTATCACAGACCCGGATGCTGGGAATTTAAAAATCAACTTTATTGAGGAATAATTTATGTATAATAAGTGTGCATATTCTAAGTATACAATTTGACGAATTTCAGCAAATGTATATGCTCATGTAACCATCACCCCAAACAACATATAAAACATTTCTGTCACCGTAGAATCACACTTCTCATGTCCCTTTACACTCAGCACCCCCCACCCCCTGGCCAGGCAACTCATCTCATTTCTCTCATTATAGATGCCTGTTGTAGAATTTCATATAAATGGAATTATACAGGATACACTCTTGTGTCTATGCCAGTTTTTGCCAGCAGTTTACTGAGTGTCTGCTCCACTGCCAACTTATAAACTACCCCGCCCCCAGCACCCCTCTCGAAGCGCATGCATTCCTATGGCTTCCTTCATTTCTCCATGAGTAAATTGGGTTTTTTCCCAACTCTAGGAAGATATGGTTCCCCAGCCCAGTTACTGCATTAACTTGAACTTCCTCCATTCTCTGACATTTCTAAATAAAAAAGGTTTGGAACATAAAAGGAGCAGCAAATTAAATGCCATTTCCCCCATTTATGCTCCTGGAGGAGTTCTAATGACTAGGTTATCCCCTCACTGCCACCTGGGGCCTCACTGAGATAATAGGATTTGCAAGGAAAGTGTCTGGGAGACACAAGGCTGTGGTGCCCCCTCCCCCCAGTCCATTAAGTCAGGACTAAGGTTTCCTCTGTAAATCCTGAATGCATTAGTGGCAACTGGGTTGAGGGTCAAATGTCAAATACTCTGCTGTGATGGGAGAGGACATCTGTGGTTAATTAGACCACTAATTGGCTAAACTGGAGGTAGGGAAGGGCAGGATCTGCCCTCATCTCTGCACCAGTGGAAAGCTAGCTCTCTGTCCAGGATCCAGCTCCCCGAACGGATGAAAGAAGATTTGTTTGCAGTAGAGGCAAGGCATCCTGCCCCATCTCCCCTAGTTTAGTGTATGGCAGGACTTGACATCAGGAACTGGCTCTGCTTTATTTTATTTTCTTTTTTGAGACAAGATCTCACTCTTGCCCAGGCTAGAGTGCAGTGCAGTGGCGCAATCATAGCTCACTGTAACCTCAAATTCCTGGCCTCAAGCAATCCTCCCACCTCAGCCTCCTGAGTAGTTAGGACGATAGGTGTACACGACTATGCCTGGCTAATGTGTTTAATTTTTTTTTTTTTTTTTTGAGACAGAGTCTCACTCTTGTTGCCCAGGCAGTGGCACGATCTCGGCCCACTGTACCTTATGCCTCCTGGGTTCAAACGATTCTCCTCAGCCTCCCGAGTAGCTGGGATTACAGGTGTTTTCCACCACGCCCAGCTAATTTTTTTTGTATTTTTAGTAGAGACAGGGTTTCACCCTGTTGGCCAGGCTGGTCTTGAACTCCTTACCTCAGGTGATCTGCCTGCCTCAGCTTCACGTTTTTTTTTTTTTTTTTTTGAGACGGATGAGTGGGATCCCGGTCATGGAAGACCCACCCAACCCTCCGGTTCAACCCATTCTCTTCCCAACCTCTCTGGCCCGCCACCACGCCCGGCTAGTTTTTTGTATTGTTAGTAGAGACGGGGTTTCACCGTGGTCTCGATCTCCTGACCTCGTGATCCGCCCGCCTCGGCCTCCCAAAGTGCTGGGATTACAAGCGTGAGCCACCGCGCCCGGCCGGCTTCACGTTTAATTATTTTTTTAGAGATAAGGTCTTGCTGTGTTGCCTAGGCTGGTATAGAACTCCTGGCCTCAAGTGATCCTCCTGCCTTGGCCTTCCAAAGTACTGGGATTACAGGCATGAGCCACTGTGCCAGGCCTTGCCCTGCTTTTATCAGGAGGGTCCGAGTGGGGCAGTGGCCAGACATTTACCACTTCTGCTCACTTTTAAGTTTAATCTATTACAGCTTAAGTTTAATCTATTACAGCCCGGCACGGTGGCTCACACCTGTAATCCCAGCACTTTGGGAGGCCGAGGTGGGCGGATCACGAGGTCAAGAGATCGAGACTATCCTGGCTAACGTGGTGAAACCCCGTCTCTACTAAAAATACAAAAAATTAGCCAGGTGTGGTGGCGGGTGCCTGTAGTCCCAGCTACTCTGGAGGCTGAGGCAGGAGACTGGTCTGAACCTGGGAGGTGGAGCTTGCAGTAAGCCGAGATCACACCACTGCATTCCAGCCTGGGCGACACAGTGAGACTCTGTCTATAAATAAATAAATAAATAAATAAATAAATAAATTTATTCTATTACCTTGGGGATACGAGTTACATGTCCACACAAACCATCCAGCTTTTTTTCTTCCTTGAGCTAATTTCTTGAGTGACCCACAATTTGTATGAAGATATTCAATGGCCTTAATTAATACCCACTTACGTTGGGAGACATTTATCTATTGATCATTTATTATTGCATATGACAAATATTTATTGAGTATCTGCCATATATGCTAGTAATGGTGCCAAGCACTGTGGTGCCCCCAAAGATTAGTAGGATGCTGTTTGCTTAGAAATATAATTAAAGCTGAGCATGGTGGCTCACGCCTGTAATCCCAACACTTTGAGAGGCCAGGGCAGGCAGCTCACCTGAGGTCAAGATTTCAAGACCAGCCTGACCAACATGATAAAATCCGGTCTCTACTAAAAATACAAAAAAAAATTAGCTGGACATGGTGGCGCATGCCTGTAATCCCAGCTACTTGGGAAGCTGAGGCAGTAGAATGGCTTGAGCCCAGGAGGTGGAGATTGCAGTGAGCCGAGATCGTGCCATTGCACTCCAGCCTGGGCAACAGCAGCAAAACTCCATCTCAAAGAAAAAGAAATATAAATAATGTAGTATTGCTCAGCTTAACTCTAGCAGGTGAGGTTTATAGGCATTAACTACAATATGAGAGACTATGAGATGGCCAGAAGACAGATACAAAGAAAACTTCAGGAATTCCAAGATGGGAAAGGGTATTTATGGTCTAGAGAATCTTGGAAAACTTCATGGAGGAGGTGCCTTTTGAGCTGGCCCTTATCAGGTGGAGAGTTTCAATAGGTAAAATAGGACAAGGTTGGGAACTTACTTGAAGAGAAGAACAGAAATAAAGATAGGGAGGGGCCGGGTGTGTTGGCTGACACCTGTAATCCTAGTACTTCGGGAGGCCAAGGCTGGAGGATTGCTTGAGCTCAGGACGGTGAGACCTTGTCTCTACACAATACAAAAAAATTAGCTGGGCGTAGTGGTGTGCACCTGTAGTCCCAGCTACTTGGGGGGCTGGGGTGGGCAGATTGCTTGAGTCCAGGAGGGCAAGGCTGCAGTGAGCCATTGTCATGCCACTGCACTTCAGCCTGGGTGACAGAGTGAGACCCTGTCTCAAAAAACCAAAAAAAGACAGGGAAACTTGGACATGCTTTTAGCAAGATTGTGGCATCCACATTGTAGCTTAGTGTCTCTGAGGCAGGTGGCCTCCTGGCTGAGAGCCTTACGTTCTCCTTGCTTTTCAGATCAATGAGCTGAGCAATGTCCCTGTTCCTGTCATGCTAATGCCAGATGACTTCAAAGCCTACAGCAAGATCAAGGTGGACAATCATCTCTTCAATAAGTAAGTTGTCTACTAAGTGGACTCAGGTTTTGTGGGCAGTCCTTTCCCTCAAGTCAGAGGCTTCTGAAGCCTCATGCATGGCGGGAGCCAAGGCAGCACCTGGCAGGGTGTGACAGCAGCACCTGGATCTCAGAGGTGACAAACTGGCCAGGAAAATGCATTCGTTATGTGCCTGTCATCCTAGTATTGTCGTCTCACTCCTTTATCAGCCTACCTCCGGTGGCCCTTGGGGCATGTAGCTGGGTCCAGGGTGATTCATCTAGAGCCAGCTCAGGTGGCAGTGAGCTGCTCTGGAGCTGAGGTATCCAGTGTGAGGCTGTAGCAGTGGCCCCATCTTGATCTTAGTCTGAGGCAGGAGATTGCCAGGCATGTTCTTGGTCTGGGATGCCGCCAGGCTCTTTTCTGTCTGGCTGGTGTTATGAGCAACAGGCGGAGCATGGGGCTTGAGGGCACTACCGAGTAGCACTTCCCATTTTTGTCTGCTGTCACTTCTTGGATTAGCACCAGTGTCTGAAGGTTGTCTCAGATATTGTTGGAGACACTAGTGGCTGCCTCACCTGGCACAGTTTTGGGCCTGCTTTAAGCCCTTTGGGGCCTGGATTTTCCATCCCTCTGTGGACCACCCCAGGACTACTTGCTGCTCACACTTTTTCCTTTCTGCATGTGAATCCTGGTTCTATTCTTCATTGTCTCACAGTCCCTACCACCTCACTAGCTGAGTTCTGTCACCCCACCATTCCCAGACTGTTAGTCCAGAGGAGAAGATTGACTTGAGAACATCCCTTAGTGACCTCCCTCTGCCATAGTAAGTAATACCATCTTGTTCTAGAAGCCGTCTGTCTCCATAGCTGCCACCTGTTAAGCGGCCACCTAAGGAGGGAGAGGCAGCCCTCAACTCAGAGGCCAGAAAGAAGGTTGTTCTGACCCAGAAGAAAGAAGGTTGTTCTGACTCAGAGGTCAGGGTTCTCGAAGTGGGCATTGCACCACTACCCACTTTAGGGTCCGTGGCCTCTGGTGAGGTGCTACCTCCTTGATATCTTGGCCTAAAGCAGAGAACCCAATCTCTTATTTTCTTCTATCTTTACTCCTTTATTCCTATCTGTGTATGTGTTGTTGTTGTTGTTGTTGTTTTGAGATAGAGTTTCACTCTTGTTGCCCAGGCTGTAGTGCAGTGGCGCGATCTTGGCTCACTGCAACCTCTGCCTCCCGGGTTCAAGTGATTCTCCTGCCTCAGGCTCCCGAGTAGCTGGGATTACAGGCACCCACCACCACGCCCGGCTAATTTTTTTGTATTTTTAGTAGAGATGGGGTTTCACCATGTTGGCCAGGCTGGTCTCGAACTCCTGACCTCAGTCAGGGTGATCCACCTGCCTCGGCCTCCCAAAGTACTGGGATTACAGGTGTGAGCCACCATGCCCAGCCCTGTATGTGCTATTTATTAGATTCTAGTACTGTTTACTAGAAGACGGGGTAGATAAGGCAGATAGACCACTTCCTTTCCAAGAAGACATTCCTTTTGATTTCCTTAAAGCCTGTCATCCTGCAGTAGTCATTGGGACATATTTCTGAAAGGGGGTCCCTAAACAGGATAGCTGTTGTAAAGATGGAGGATTGGTTGGAGTCATCATTTCAAGGTGATTCTCTTTCCTCCTGGGAGTCTGTACTGATGAGGGAGTGGGAGGGTGGAGATTGGTGCCAGCAGCCAGCAGACAGAGCTCTGTGGTCCCACTCAATTAACTGAGGACCTCTTTAACTCAGGCACTCTTTTCCTACATCCCAGTGGAAGCCCAGGGCAGGGCTTCCTGTAAGTGACCATCTTCAGGATACTTCCACAGGAATATGGCCAGAGGAGAGGGGCCCCCTGATGAAAGAGGTTTTTCCCTGTAGCATTCAGGCTGATTTCACCTCACAGCAGATGTTCACATGCAGCTTCCCACTGTCGTAAGCACAGTGCTTGTGAGGTGGAGCCTGCACTCAGGCTCATGGCCCAGCGGGTGAGAGTTTTTTTCTTTAATGTATGTTTTATTGAAGGGCAGCACACACGTAGAAAAGTGCACAAATCCCAGATATACTGCTGGATTAGTTTTACAAAGTGAACACAAGATGTAAAGTTTTTAAACTTTTACATGCTCAGAATCACCTGGAGTGTTTGTTTTTCGACTCAACTCCAGAATTCCTAGGAGCCTAGAAACCTACATGTTAAGTATGGCAGATGTTCAGATCCAGGCAATCTGTGGACGCACTTTGAAGAGTTCTGAAGTCAGAATATAGATGAGGGGGTGTGGTGGCTCATGCCTGTAATCCCAGCACTTTGGGAGGCTGAGGTGGGAGGATCGCTTGAAGCCAGGAGTTCGAGACCAGTCTGGGCAACATAGCAAGACTCTGTCTCTATTACAAAAAAATAATAATAATAACAGAATTAAGATGAGCAAGGGGCAGTTCACAAAGACATGTCTCTGCTTTTCCCTAGGGAGAACCTGCCCAGCCGCTTTAAGTTTAAGGAGTATTGCCCTATGGTGTTCCGAAACCTTCGGGAGAGGTTTGGGATTGATGATCAGGATTACCAGGTACGGAGGCTCCTGGCAACATCAGAGGATTAGGGAATGGAATGGGGTCAGGAAGCCACAGGACAGGTAGAGAATCAAAACGTGTTGGCTGTTTTTGTGCTGTGTCTCCCTGTCATGCCTTGCTCCAGCCTAGGCGGTCTCTCCCCCAGCACTGGGGGCCCCTTGGAGGGTGAGGGCCTTAGAAATGCTTCCGAGGATGCCGCACACACTCAGGTTCCTTTCCCTCAGAGGGAGAGCAGCAGGAGGGAGACGGGTCTGTGGAAGCACCTTTATTTTAGTCTGACATTCTCAGTCTAGGCTGAAGAACCCTTCTCATTCGTAGTTTGACTTCAAAGAGAGAGAATTGGGCGGGGCATGGTGGCTTATGCCTGTAATCCCAGCACTTTGGGAGGCCAAGGCAGGTAGGTCACCTGAGGTCAGGAGTTCGAGACCAGCCTGGCCAACATGGTGAAACCCTGTCTCTACTAAAAAATACAAAATTAGACGGGCATGGTGATGTGCGCCTATAGTCCCAGCTACTGAGGAGGCTGAGGCAGGAGAATCGCTTGAACCTGGGAGGTGGAGGTTGCAGCGAGCTGAGATCATGCCATTGCACTCCAGCCTGGGCGACAAGAGAGAAACTCAGTCTCAAAAAAAAAAAAAGAATTGTTGTCAGCGGGAGATGAGGCCTCTTAAAGCAGATGAAACAGATTAGAAAAGGAAGACTTCAAGGGTAGTGTAACCTCTTGCCAGGTATGAGTGTCATCACCTCCTAAACTTGTGCCCTATCCTGGTGGTGGGAGGGGGGAGTTGGTCTGCCAGGGCAACTGCCCCCTTCAGGGGGTGACAGTGTTGTAGAGGCCATTGGCCTCTTGGGAGGAATCAATCCCAGTGTCAAGGACATTAGAATCTGACTCATAGTCCATGGTTTCTGTCACTTCTCCCCTTAGCACGTCTCCTTGGATCTTCTTCCTTGGCAGACAGCCTTGTGGTGAAGGTGGGCAAATTTTCCACTTTACCTTTATAGCTGTAAGAAATATAGCTGCCTTTTTTTTTTTTTTGAGATGGAGTTTCACTCCTGTCGTCCAGGCTGGAATGCAATGGCACGATCTTGGCTCACTGCAACCTCTGCCTCCCAGGTTCAAGCGATTCTCCTGCCTCAGCCTCCTGAGTAGGTGGGATTACAGGCGCCCACCACCACACCCAGCTAATTTTTTGCATTTTTTTTTTTTTTAGTAGAGACAGAGTTTCACTATGTTGGCCACGCTGGTCTCGAACTGCTGGTCTCGAACTCCTGACCTCGTGATCTGCCTGCCTCGGCCTCCCAAAGTGCTGGGATTACAGGCGTGAGCCACCGCACCTGGCCTGAAATATAGCTGACTTTCATTCATCTATGGAGAAAACTTTTCCCCATAGCACAGTGAAACCTAGTGTATAGCACAATGAAACCTAGTGTATAGCACAGTGAAACCTAGAATGGATGCCCAAATCTTTTCTAATACTGTAGTTCCTCCCACCCCACCCCTTTGACACAGTAGTTCACAACAGCAGAATGGGCCTTGGGTTAGAGTCTCTTCCCCTCTCTCCTCCTCTCTGGAGGGCTTGCATGCAAAGAAAAGTATCTTGAAGAAGAGGGCGAGGGTTTGTGAGAGTAGGAGGAGATGCCTTGGGCTTGAATGCCCAGGAATGCTCATACCTAAGAGGTACTGGGAGGTTCCTCCAGCCCGCTGTTAGGATTGAACCCTGAACTCAATCATGAGTTGACTGGGGCTGGAGGTTTTCTGGAAACTTCTTGCCACTGTTGCAACCCCAAGTTGCTCAGACGGATTCCCTCCATTGTTCCTTGGTGAGGGGTTCCAAGTGAGGGGTTCCTTTCCCTCCCCTGGGCTGTCTAACCACATCCGCTCAGTGTCTGCATTTTGCCCCTAGTAGCCTTGTGGGCGCATGCCCGTGCTCAAGACTGAAATGAGGGCAGGGAGGATGGTGCTCAGGGAGGGGACCCTATATTCTTGGCCTACCAGCGACTTAGAGAGTCAGGAGATGCTGCCTCTACCTCCAACTAGGCTTGTAGCCTGTAAGTCTTATGGTAGAAAGGCCAGGCTGGGAGGAAGAGGCACTCAGTCATAGAGTCTCCTCAACCTTTCTGTAATGGGAACACCCTGTTTTTTGGGGTGCTACTTTAGCACCTTTGCTGAGGAACTCCCAGAGCTGCTTACCACCTCTGACTTTAGTTTTTCCCATGAAGGTGGTCCTCACTTCTCCACCAGGGTTTTCTGAGGAGGTATTAGGGGAAGTAAAGAGTAGGATCCTGATCAGCCGGGCATGGTGGTGCATGCCTATAGTCCCACCTGCTCAGGAGGCCGAGGATCCCTTGAGCCCAGGAATTTAAGGCTGCAGTGAGCTATGATCACGCCACTACACTCCAGTTTGGGTGACAGCAAAACACCATCTTTAAAAAAAAAAAAAGGCTGGGGACTGTGGCTCACACCTGTAATCCTAGCACTTTGGGAGGCCGAGGCAGGAGGATTACTTAAGCTCAGGAGTTCTAGACCAGCCTGGGAAACATGGCAAAACCCCATCTCTACAAAAACTACAAAAATAAGCCAGGCATGGTGATGCACACCTGTAATCCCAGCTACTTGGTAGGCTGAGGCGGGAGGATCACTTGAGCCCAGGAGGTAGAGGCTGCAGTGAGCTGAGATTTCACCACTGTACTCCAGCTTGGGTGACAGAGTGAGACCCTATCTCTACAAAAATAATAATAATAACAGGATCCTCATTAAGAGATGGGGAAAGGGCTTGGAGAGGAGACATTTCTGTAACATGATCCCCATGTATGTTTTCTTGGGAACAGGGACACTTGGGATCTCCCCTCAGCCTTGCTTCCCAAGGGTCCCTTGGCATCTGTTTGGTGAACATATCCCTTTGGTTGACTCACGCCTTCCCACACCCTCCCTCTTAAGGCTTTTACTGCTCTCTGATCCTAATGGGAGTAGGGCCTTGAGGAGGAGCAGGGATACAGCCGGGAAAGCTCCCCAGAACTGCCTCCCAGCCTTGCATAGACAAGCAGGAGGTTGAGGCAAGGGGAAAGGTATCAGGCTCAGAGATGAGGATCAGCTTCCTGCTTTGGGGAAGGTTTTTCAGCATTAGGGTAGATCCAAGGACAAGAGACGAATGGGCATTGCTTCTTTGTGCTAGACCCCTTGAAGATAGTATTTCCTAAGCTTCATCTTTGCTACCCCCAAGAGACTGGGAGAATCAGCTCAGTCTGCATCTTTGTGTTCCTGATGAGGAAATGCAGAGGTAGAGAAGTTAAATGGCTCACCCAAGGTCATAGTGCATGTGAGAGTCCAGATTAGACTCAGCCCCCTCCATCAGAGACAGAATTTTAGTTGATAGGATAGCTATCTGGGATCAGATGGAAACTTTAACAGTCAGTCCTCTTCCCATCCTAGACTAGGATGAAGGGCAGGTGGTAAGGAACAATTCTTGTCACTTTGGAGGAAGACTTAGGGAGGGATGTGAACATCCTGTGAGAAAAGAGGCAGGTAAACTCCCATCTGGGAGTCCCTCTATCTCAGTGTTGTTGGCTTTCAAGCAGTCCAGCCCCTGAGGGAAGACTCAGCAAAGGTCAGAATTCTGTTCCCCTGCCAAGCCCAGCCTGCTTTTGTCTCGATTATCAGAATTCAGTGACGCGCAGCGCCCCCATCAACAGTGACAGCCAGGGCCGGTGTGGCACGCGTTTCCTCACCACCTACGACCGGCGCTTTGTCATCAAGACTGTGTCCAGTGAGGACGTGGCGGAGATGCACAACATCTTAAAGAAATACCACCAGGTATGGTGAGTCCCAAGCCTGGGCTGCAGAGGATGGGTTGGAAGAGGGAGAAGAGAGCCCCGGGGGAGCTTCTTAGGGAGGGGTTGGTCCCCTCTGGTAATGGCAGCTGCTTCTGATCACCAAGCAGTGGGACTCTCCTGCAACCGTATTTCTGTGAGCTGAAATGCCTACTTTAAAAAAGAAAAAAGGAGCCATGAAGGCTCATTGCTGACTGAGTCCCAGTTGGAAAGTGTTCACGCTCTGGCGTCCGCCCCGTTTCTTCTGAAAGAGGCCCCCTCGGCTCGGCAGGCTTGTTTCTTTTCCCATCCCATCTCCACTCATCTGGAACCTGTCCACGAGGAAGGCAGGGAGCCCTGTGGCGCCATCTGTGTGTCTGTCCTCAGCCTACTTGGGTCTTCATTTCTGGGGCACCTGAGAAGGGCTGAAGGGAGCTTCTGGTCTTTCAGAAGTCATGGCAGAAACCCTGGGGCATGGCATGGATAAGAGCTTTGGATATGGAGCTGTTCTCTTCTCCCAGATGGCTGGATCCCTGGCCTGCCTCTGCATCCTGTCTCTTCCCTGTGGCTTTCCCATATCAGGCTGGCAGAAGAGATGCAAGGTGTGGATCAGGAATTTTCCTGTGGTAGAATCCTATTTTAAACAAAATCTTAGGTGAGATACTAATAATATGAACCCACAGGGGCTCTGAGCCACCTGCTCAGCTTGCCTCTCCTTCTGCCATGCCAACAGTAGGCTGGAGGTGGCTATTGCCCGTTTTAAGCCTGAGAAACCCCTATTACTTCATAGAACCCAGCTGGAGAACTACTGGTCTAGAGGTTAGAATCCCAGGGAGCCAGGGAGCATTTTAGTCTGGGGTGAACCCCATCCATCCCTGGCACTGCCTGTTCCTTAGTCCTCTCCCTTCTTCCTTTCCATTCTAGTTTATAGTGGAGTGTCATGGCAACACCCTTTTGCCACAGTTTCTGGGCATGTACCGCCTGACCGTGGATGGTGTGGAAACCTACATGGTGGTTACCAGGAATGTGTTCAGCCATCGGCTCACTGTGCATCGCAAGTATGACCTCAAGGTAAAGGGCTCTGTGTTTGCCGGAGCTGTGCCTCCCCTCTATCTGAGCCCCGAAGGGGCCACTACTCCAACTTCCATGTAATTGGGAAGCTGGAGCCTATGTGTTGGCATGGACAGGGAACTCTGGAGTGGATATGCCTGATTCTTGTGGACCAAAGGCTGTTTGAAGTCCAGGTGACCGTAACAGGAGATTATTTAAGCCCTAAATGTGCCATATTTATGCAGCAGTTGATGTTCCTGTCTGTGGAATGTGCACAGCGAGGGAGGCTGTGCTGACGCACGCACTTTAGCATCCATCAGGCCCCCGTGGACTGCCAGCACAAGTGCATCTCTAGATGCTGAGAAGGACACACTTGTGGCTGTGAACTAGGGTGCTCCGTGTTCTTGAACCTGGCTTCTGACTTCTGTCACCTTATGCCACCATCCCTTCCCTCTGTGCTGCAACTGCGCTGGTTTCCTCTGCGTTCCTGCAGTGCCTGTGCTCCTCTTCCCAGGATTTCACATCTGCTGTCTGGAATAGTCTCCTTCTCTCTCTCCACCCCCTCCTTCCCCCACCTAATTGCTTCTTCCTTACCCTTCTGAGCTCAGCCCAAATACTACTTCCAGGAAGTAGGTAGGCCCTGGCCACTGTCCCTCCCCAGGCTGGGCCTATGTGGTATGTGCTTTCAGAGTGTCCTGTCTCCTCCCTGTACCACTGAGCACCGTGGTAGTGAATGAACTGACTTGTGGAGCCACTGCTGAATATCTGTCTCCCCTGTTAGAAGGAAAGTAGCTCAAGGACAGGGACTGAGCTTCTCCAGTGCAGTCCTGTTTCCTGAGCACCTAATAAGTGTCTTGCACATAGAGCTCTACAAGTGGGCTTGACACAGTAAATGAACAAGGTGCTGCCTCCTGGCCCCTCTAGGACTCTAACCAGCCTACTTGAGTTCACCTGCTGGCTCTCCCATGTTTGCTCATGCAGTCGACTTTGCCTCAGCTGGACTTCCCCTGATGGCTCTTATCCTTTCAGGGTTCTACGGTTGCCAGAGAAGCGAGCGACAAGGAGAAGGTACGCTGGTGCTGAGCAGGAATGGAAAGGTCGCTTGGAGTCAGAAACAACTCCTGTCGGCCATCCTGTCCCTCGCCCACCCCAGCCCCTAGCCCAGCTCCCAGACATGCCATCTCTCAACATGAAATGCCCTGTGTCATGAATCACCTGCCTGTCTTTGTGCTAGGCCTAGACCTCTGGTCTTTTACCTCTGCCCTCACTACATTCTTCATAGTCCTGCTGGGATGGCAGACATTTCTATCTCATAGTCCAGCCTGAGTCAGTCAGTGGCTGCCTGAGCCCTGAGCTGGTCCAGGCTCAACAGGAAAGAATCCTTTAGTCATTCTTCATTTTTCATGTATTTGCCATGTATTTGCCCTCCCTGCCCGCCCAAAGCCTGGGACTAGAGGCTCCTGCACTGTTGATTTAGCAGGTTGAGTGTCAGTACACTGAAAACCCTTCCTTCCCCTCTCTGTATAGTTGCTCCCAGCAGAACAGTTGGGTGTCCCTGGGGTGAATGAATCAGGCTTACCCAGCCTAACTGCTGTTGCTGTCCTAGGCCAAGGACTTGCCAACATTCAAAGACAATGACTTCCTCAATGAAGGGCAGAAGCTGCATGTGGGAGAGGAGAGTAAAAAGAACTTCCTGGAGAAACTGAAGCGGGACGTTGAGGTACTTGCTAACCTTCATTTTCACCTGCAGGGCTCCTTCTGTACCTAGAGTAGGAGGCTTTTAAACCTTAAGAAGAATGGAATTCAGTACTTTCCAGGAGTATGGACAAAAGGGTGGTGATTTGAGCAGCGTGGGCACTTTATGGGCACCTAAAGCAAGTGCAAATGATCATTCCACCTGACGGAGCATAGTTGGTGCCAGTAGGACCTTTGTAATTTAGTTTAGAATGCTTTTCCCTTTTCACTAATTCATTCAAACACCTTTTTCAAACTCCCTTCTGCTGTTGTCCCTACAATGGAGAGGGCATCTGGCCATCAGAGCTGTAGGAATCCAGCTATTAAGGTCCTGTAACCCCAACATTTTGGGAGGCCGAGGTGGGAGAATCGCTTGAGCTCAGCAGTTCAATACCAGCCTAGGCAACATAGCAAGACCTCATCTCTACTAAAAATTAAAAAATTTAGCCAGGCGTAGGGGCACACACCTGTAGTCCCAGCTACTTGGGAGGCTGAGGCGAAAGGATTGTTTGAGCCCGGGAGATGAGGCTGCAGTGAGCTGTGGTCTCACCACTACACTCCAGCCTGGGCAACAGAGCGAGACATTGTCTCAAAACAAAAACCAAAAAAGTTGGCTAAGCATGGTGGCTCACCTTGTAATCCCAGCACCTTGGAAGGGTGAAGCAGGAGGATCACTGGAGCCTAGCAGATCAAGCCAACATGAGCCATGATCGTGCCACTACGCTCCAGCCTGGGTGACAGAGCAAGACCCTGTCTCAAAAAACAAAAATCCACCAATCAGGTTCTGCTCTGGCTCTGGCTCTGATTCTCCACTTACCCAGCAAACTTCTGTTTGTAATCTGGGGAGGACAGGTGCTAAATAGTGAAAATATTATCTGGACCACTTGATAACTCAGTGTCTCCTTCTCTTTTAATAAATTGAGAGGCTGCTCGTTAAAACCAAACCCTACAGACAAACTTGGGAAAAAGTTTTTTTTTTAATTGTGGTAAAATACATATAATAATAGGTGTTTTTTTTTTTTTTGGGAGATTCTCGCTCTGTCCCCAGGCTGGAGTGGTGTGCAGTAGCATGATCTCGGCTCATTGCAACCTCCGCCTCCTGGGTTCAAGTGATTCTCCTACCTCAGCCTCCCAAGTAGCTGGGACTACGGGCACACACCTTAGCCATTTTGATATATAGTTGAGTGGCATTAAGTATATTCACACTGTTATGCAACCAGCACTACCGTTCATCTCTGAACTTTTATCTTTCCCAGCTGAAATGCTATACCCATTAAACACTAATTCCCAATTCCCCCTCCCTAACCCCTGGCAATCAGTATTCTATTTTCTGCCCCTATGAAGTTGACTACTCTAGGAACTTCACATAAGATGAAGCAAACAGCCGAGCGAGGTGGCTCACGCCTGTAATCCCAGCACTTTGGGAGGCTGAGGTGGGTGGATCTCTTGAGGTCAGGAGTTTGAGACCAGCCTGACCAATGTGGAGAAACCCGGTCTCTACTAAAAATACAAAATTAGCCGGGCATGGTGGTGCACACCTGTAATCCCAGCTACTTGGGAGGCTGAGGCAGGAGAATCGCTTGAACCCAGGAGGCGAAGGTTGCGGTGACCCTCCAGCTTGGGCAACATGTTGTGAACGAAACTCCGTCTCAAAAAATAAAAATAAAAAAAAAAAGGAAGCAAACAGCAGTTGTCCTTTTGTGACTCTTGTTTTGCTTAGCATAATGTCTTCAGGGTTCATCCATATTGTATCATGTCAGAATTTTTTTCTTATTTATTTATTTATTATTTATTTATTTATTTGTTTTGAGACAGAGTCTCTCTCTGTCGCCAGGCTGGAGTGCAGTGGTGCGATCTCGGCTCACTGCAGCCTCCACCTCCTGGGTTCAAGCGGTTCTCCTGCTTCAGCCTCCCGAGTAGCTGGGACTACAGGCACGTGCCACCATGCCCAGCTAATTTTTGTATTTTTTTAGTGGAGATGGGGTTTCACCATGTTGGCCAGGATGGTCTCGTTCTCCTGACCTCATGATCTGCCCGCCTCGGCCTCCCAAAGTGCTGGGATTACAGGCGTGAGCCACCACACTTGGCCAGAATTTCTTTCTTTTTAAAGCTGAGTAAGGCTGAGCATGGTGGCTCACACCTGTAATCCCAGCAACTCAGGAGGCTGAGGCAGAAGGACGGCTTGAGGCCAGAAGTTGGAGACCTGGGCAATTTACTGAGATCCTGTCTCTACAAAAAATTAAAAGCTAGCTGCGTGTGGTGACATGTGCCTGTAGTTCTAGCTATTCAGGAGGCTGGGTGGGAGGATCCCTTGTGCCTAGGAGTTCACGGTTGTGGTGAGCTGTGATCATGCCACTGTGCATCAGCCTGAACTAGAGGGTAAGACTCCATCTCTTTAAAAAAAAAAAAACAACAAAAAAAACAAAAGCCAGGCGCAGTGGCTCACACCTGTAATCCCAGCCCTTTGGGAGGCCAAGGCGGGCAGATCATGAGGTCAGGAGATCGAGACCATCCTGGCTAACACGGTAAAAACCCGTCTCTACTAAAAATACAAAAACAAAATTAGCCAGGTGTGGTGGTGGGTGCCTGTAGTCCCAGCTACTCGGGAGGCTGAGGCAGGAGAATGGCATGAACCTAGGAGGCGGAGCTTGCAGTGAGCCGAGATCGCGCCACTGCGCTCCAGCCTGGGCGACAGAACGAGACCTCATCTCAAAAGAAAAAACACACACACACACACACAAAAACGGATTAATATTCCATTGTATGGACATATGACATTTTGTTTATTCATCAGTTAATGGACACTTGTTGTATCAGTTGGGGTTCTCCAGAGAAACAAAACCTATAGGATGTTTTGTAAATCTCTTTATACCAAGATTTTTATTTTATTTATTTATTTTTTTTGAGACAGAGTCTCGCTCTGTCGCCCAGGCTGGAGTACAGTGGCACGATCTCAGCTCACTGCAAGCTCTGCCTCCCGGGTTCACGCCATTCTCCTGCCTCAGCCTCCCGAGTAGCTGGGACTACAGGCGCCTGCCACCATGCCCAGCTAGTTTTTTTTGTATTTTTAGTAGAGACGGGGTTTCACCATGTTAGCCAGGATGGTCTCGATCTCCTGACCTCATGATCTGCCTGCCTTGGCCTCCCAAAGTGCTGGGATTACAGGTGTGAGCCACCGCGCCTGGCCCCAAGAGATTTATTTTAAGGAATTGGTTCATGGGATTATGGAGACCAACAAGATCTGCAGGAGAGCTGGTGGTGTGGTTTTATTCTACAGGCCATCAGGCCGCCAGGCAGAAGGATTTCCCTCTTCCTCACCGGAGGGTCACCCCTTTTCTTCTTTTCAGACCTTCTGCTGATTGGATGACGCCCATCCACACTGGGGAGGGCCATCTGCTTTACTCAGTCCACCAATTCAATGCTCATTTCACCCAGAAACCCTCACAGACACACCCAGAATAATGCTTGACCAAGCGTCTGGGCACTCAGGCTCAGTCCAGCTGGCATATACAATTAGCCATCACACTTAGGTTGCTTCCACCTTGTGGCTGTTGGGAATAATGCTACTGTGAACATGGGTGTCATAAACTTCGTTTTGCTAGGAAGCGTTTCCTTAGTCACCCCCACCTATGCTCTTTCCTTATTCTGCCTTTCATCATCTGACATTATTTGTCCTGAGTCTTTGTCCTTCTCCCTTTTCTACCCTCTCCGCCTACTGTGGTTCTAAGAAGAATTTAATGCAGTTTACCCAGTGCATTTGTTTTCAATGCATGTTGCTTTATAAATGTTCTCAGGTGGGTGGAGGGCATGGTGCATGGACCCTCTTTTTCCTGGGACCCCAGCCCCTTCTCCCTGGGCTTTGAGAAGGCTTTGTCTAGAAGTGCTCAGAGTGGCATCCCTCCTGCCCTTCCTCTTCAAAGGAGATCCTGCTGGGCTCCCATCTTTAGGGCTCCTTGTGCTTAGTTGTGTTCTGGGCCTGTGCATAGAGCCGCTCTGCTTGCATGATGATTCTCCTCCTAGTTCTCTGTTAGGACCTAACATGGTGGTCAGTCTAACAGCCTCCTAGTGACCACTGTATGATGGTGACTGCACTCTTGCCTCATTATTAGCTAAACTGGAATGCTAGCTGGCATTTCCATTCTGTATCATTCCATACTTTGTCTTGAAATCCTAGATAATCGACTTGAACCACCACCCTGCTCACAGCACCCATTGTACAGATGAGAAAACTAAGGCTTGGCAAGGGGAGTCACATGATGCTAGGAGAGGACCCCAGAACTTTCCCCCAGCACCACACAGCCTCTTTTGACCTTCGGGGAATGGGTTGAGAATATTGGTTGGTTCTGGCTGCCATTCTTGTGTGGTTTTGTGTTCCCTTTTCCTTTTTTTTCTATTTTTACCTGGGCTGATAAAGAAGTCGATGACATAGTTTTTTCAGACTTTGAGGCCAGTTAGAAGTATATTTTACCTTGCGACCCAATGGATACACACAACTGAAACACTGTCTACCCTTATTTTCTGTCATGTATTCTGATATTTTCTATTTTATTATACAGTTGTCCCCCCTTATCAGCAGGGGACATGTTCCAAGATCTCCAGTGGACGCCTGAAGCCACAGATAGTACTGAACCATATATATACTATGCATGAATGTTTTTTTCCTTCTTCACAATTTCATGGATAGAAGATTTGTTCTTACAGGAGATCTTAGCAACCTCAGCATGCAATTTATTTTCTTTTTAAGTCAAGAGCTTTCACCTTTCACTTAAAGCTGGCCAGGTGCAGTGGCTCACACCTGTAATCCCAGCACTTTGGGAGGCTGAGGCAGGTGGATCACTTGAGGTCAGGAGCTCGAGACCAGCCTGGCCAACATGATGAAACTGTGTCTCTACTAAAAGTACAAAAATTAGCCAAGTGTGGTGGTGCACGCCTGAAGTCCCAGCTACTTGGGAGGCTGAGGCAGGAGAATCACTTGAACCTGGGAGGCGGAGGTTGCAGTGAGCCGAGATTGCACCAGTGCACTCTAGCCTGGGTGACAGAGCAAGACTGTGTCTCAAAAAAGGAAAGCACTTTGTGGCTTCTCTTTGGCATATCTGAATTGCCAACATCACTACTCTTGCTCTTTGGAGTCATAATGAAGTCAAATATGGGTTACTTGAATACAAGCACTGTGATACAACTATAGTGAACTGATAACCAAGACAGCTACTGACAGCTACAGAAAGACTAATGGGACATTAGTACATACAGTGTGGATATACTGGACAAAGGGATAATCTGCATCCTGGGCAGCACTGAACAGGACATAGCAAGATTTTATCATGGTACTCAGAATGGTGCACTATTTAAAAACTTATGAATTATTTCTAGAATTTTCCATTTAATATTTTTGGATTGTAGTTGACCACAGGTAACTGAAACCATTGTGGATAAGGGTGGACTTCTGCATTTAATTTAAAGAAATCCTAGTTCCAGCCCACTACATTGGGTTTAGGACTCATAATGGGTTGAAATTTTGATCTGAAATATATTGTTGTGTTGCATCCATCTCTCCATCCTCTTCCATAGTATATCATTTCATTATTTCTTTCCCCAAATTTGGCCATGGCCTCTTTTTTTTTCAGTAAGAGACAGGGTCTCACTCTGATCCCTAGGCTTGAGTGCAGTAGCGCCGTCATAGCTTACTGCAGCCTCAAATTCCTGGGCTCAAGCGATCCTCCCACTTGAGCCTCCCAAGTAGGTAGGACTACAGGTGTGCACTGCCATGCCCAGCTAATTTTTAAATTTTTTTGTAGAGATGGGGTCTCACCACATTGCTGAGGCTGGTCTCAAACTCCTGGCCTCAAGTGATCCTCCTTAATTGGCCTCCCAAAGTTCTGGGATTACAGGCATGAGCCACCATGCCCAGCCACCATGGCCTGTCTTGATCCCAAACCGTCATGGGCTGTTCCCTCTTCCTGCAGCGCTCATTCTATCTTTAACCTGCAGTACTTGCCTCACTGACTCCTCTTCATGCTTCAGCCTTGGCCTCAACTCCTTTCTTCAGGGAGGGTCTTGCTTACCCCTCACTGTAAACTCGCACAGCTCCTTGCTTTTTTTTTTTTTTTTTTTTGAGACCATCTCGCTCTGTTACCCAGCTAGAGTGCAGTGGTGTGATCGCAGCTCACTGCAGCCTCAACCTCCTGCCTTTACTCTGCTGAATGACTGTCTTCCCCATTAGACTTAGAGAGCTCGCTGAGGGCAGGTGCTCTGATGCCTTATTCGCGGTTGAATTTCAAAACTGTCTGTAGAATTGAGTTGAAAGGAATGCTTTTCCCCCCTTTCTGGATGTCACTGGGTTGTCCTGTGTAACCTCTTTTTCCTTCCATCTTTCCATCCTTGGCCTTCCTAGTTCTTGGCACAGCTGAAGATCATGGACTACAGCCTGCTGGTGGGCATCCACGATGTGGACCGGGCAGAGCAGGAGGAGATGGAGGTGGAGGAGCGGGCAGAGGACGAGGAGTGTGAGAATGATGGGGTGGGCGGCAACCTACTCTGCTCCTATGGCACACCTCCGGACAGCCCTGGCAACCTCCTCAGCTTTCCTCGGTTCTTTGGTCCTGGGGAATTCGACCCCTCTGTTGATGTCTATGCCATGAAAAGCCATGAAAGTAAGTCGGAGCCTGTGCCTGCTCTGCACAGCCCTGCCCTCATCCTACTCCCTCAGCTCATTCTTTAGATCCTTCTAGGGGCATCTGGACCTCCACTTCATTCATTACTGCCTTTGACCTCTTTCTGCCTCCAGACTCCCATCCAGGGTCACCACCTGAACCTGGGGCTCCTTCTCTGCCAGGCTTTCCTATACTTCCCTACTTGTCCTGGCTGACTGAAGAGTGGTTCTGCTCTGGTTCATGGGATGAACCAAACTTTATTCATACTGTCCTGTCAGGTCCACAGAGTGACTGTGAAGATCCAATAAGATAAGAGCTATGGAAGCTGGAAAGGACTCCGCTGGTCCTTTTCTCAGCCCCAACATGATAAGGATGGAGCTGAGCCTTGTGTCTGGGGGTTGTAGCAGTGCCCAGATGCTGTCTGCCCTTCTCCTGCCCCCTCTTCCTTCTTCCCTGCTCTCCTTGTCCCTCCAGGTTCCCCCAAGAAAGAGGTGTATTTCATGGCCATCATCGATATCCTCACGCCATACGATACGAAGAAGAAAGCTGCACATGCTGCCAAAACAGTGAAACACGGGGTGAGTCCTCTCCATTTTCATCCAGGGCCCAGCTGGGTCGGTGCGACTCTGCTCACCCTCAGACCCCAGGGAGGGCAGTCTCAGGCCTCCTGCTCCAAGGAACACACTCCTGTCCCCTTCTTCCCAGGAGGGCAGACTGGAAGAGCAGCCTGCCTGCCTTGCCATGTTCCCTGCCTTCACCCACCCGCTCCCTGCCAAGCTGGGCCCAATTTATTTATCCCCCAGTTTTCCAGCCCTCGGGGCAAAGCCTGCCAGTGTCTTTCCCCAGGGCCTGCTGGGCCTGTTGTGCATCTTGTTGAAGGGCCAGTAATGTTTCCATGCCCATACTGCTCCCCACAGGCCTGTTTCCCCGTGGGCCTGAAGCCCTGTTCTCCATGTAGTGGCCCCCACAGAGATCCAGAGCCGCTTTGCCACCTCCCCACTGCCTTTCTTCTACTTCGGTGCAGGCCTGGGGTTATAAATCACAGGAGTGGGGCCAGGACAGTTCAGGACTTGTATGCCACTTCCTGAGGTGGTCTGCTCAGTCTTGATGGGGTCGGGGGTGGTATTCAGTTCTGATACTGAATAAGAGGCTCCTGAATACGCTGGCTCCTCCCAGGTGCAGCCTCCTGATTGGGGCACAGGAACTCAACCTGAATCAGCCTCTTGTGTATTACAGGCAGGGGCCGAGATCTCGACTGTGAACCCTGAGCAGTACTCCAAACGCTTCAACGAGTTTATGTCCAACATCCTGACGTAGTTCTCTTCTACCTTCAGCCAGAGCCAGAGAGCTGGATATGGGGTCGGGGAATGGGAGTTAGGGAGAAGGGTGTATTTGGGCTAGATGGGAGGGTGGGAGCAGAGTCGGGTTTGAGAGGGCTTTGGCAATGAGACTGCAGCCTGTGACACCGAAAGAGACTTTAGCTGAAGAGGAGGGGGATGTGCTGTGTGTGCACCTGCTCACAGGATGTAACCCCACCTTCTGCTTACCCTTGATTTTTTCCCCCCATTTGACACCCACGTTAAAAAGGGGTTCCCTTTTTGGTACCTTGTAATCTTTTAAGATACCGTGGGGCTAGAGATGACTTCGTGGGTTTATTTGGGTTTTGTTTCTGAAATTTCATTGCTCCAGGTTTGCTATTTATAATCATATTTCATCAGCCTACCCACCCTCCCCAACTTTGCCGAGCTCTCAGTTCCCTTCAATTAAAGAGATACCCAGTAGACCCAGCACAAGGGTCCTTCCAGAGCCAAGTGCTATGATGCCAGATTGGAGAGGTCAGACACCTCGCCCTGCTGCATTTGCTCTTGTCTGGATTAACTTTGTAATTTTATGGAGTATTGTGCACAACGTCCTCCACCTTTCCCTTGGATTCAAGTGAAATGTTGCGTTATTCCTCCATCCTGTCTGGAACACAACAGGTCAACACCAGAGATCTCAGATCAGAATCAGAGATCTCAGAGGGGAATAAATTCATCCTCATGGGATGGTGAGGGGCAGGAAAGCGTCTGGGCTCTCGGACACCTGGTTCTCAGAGAACCCTGTGATGATCACCCAAGCCCCAGGCTCTCTTAGCCCCTGGAGTTCAGAAGTCCTCTCTGTAAAGCCTGCCTCCCACTAGGTCAGGAGGAACTAGAGTACCTTTGGATTTATCAGGACCCTCATGTTTAAATGGTTATTTCCCTTTGGGAAAACCTCAGAAACTGATGTATCAAATGAGGCCCTGTGCCCTCGATCTGTTTCCTTCTTCCTTCTGACCTCCTCCCAGGCACTCTCACTTCTAGCCAAGCTCTTAGCTCTGGGCAGATCTCCAAGCGCCTGGAGTGCTCTTTAGCAGAGACACCTCCTTAAGTTCTGGGATGACCTTGTAGGAGATCTGTCTCCCTGTGCCTGGAGAGTTACAGCCAGCAAGGTGCCCCCATCTTAAGAGTGTGGCGTCCAGACGTGAGGTGGCTTCCTAGTTACATGAGGGTGGATCCAGGAAATCCGGTTTGGAGGCTTGATGTGGGTTTTGACCTGGACCCAGCCTTGGGGCTGTTTTTCCTTGTTGCCCCGCTCTAGACTTTTAGCAGATCTGCAGCCCACAAGCTTTTTTGGAAGGAGTGGCTTCCTGCAGGTGTTCCACCTGCCTTCGGAGCCTGCCACCCAGGCCCTCAGAACTGAGCCACAGACTGCTCTGGCCAGGAGAGAAACAGCCCTGTTGTTCTGCATTGGGGGAGGTACATTCCTGCATCTTCTCACCCCCTCAACCAGGAACTGGGGATTTGGGATGAGATATGGTCAAACTTGTAGATAACCCCAAAGATGTGAAGATCACTTGTGAAACCATTTTGAATGAATAGATTGGTTTCCTGTGGCTCCCTCCAAACCTGGCCAAGCCCAGCTTCCGAAGCAGGAACCAGCACTGTCTCTGTGCCTGACTCACAGCATATAGGTCAGGAAAGAATGGAGACGGCATTCTTGGACTTCACTGGGGCTGCTGGATTGGATGGGAAACCTTTCTGGAAGAGGCAGATGGGGGTCAAACCACTGCCTTGGCCCCAGGAAGGGGCCATAGGTAGGTCTGAACAACTGCTGCAAGACCACTACATGACTTAGGGAACTTGAAACCAACTGGATCGTGGAGAAAACAAATTTGACTTGGGAAAGGGATTATGTAGGAATAATGTTTGGACTTGATTTCCCCACGTCATAATGAAGAATGGAAGTTTGGATCTGCTCCTCGTCAGGTGCAGCATCTCTGAAGCTTGGAAAGCTGTCTTCCAGCAGCCTCCGTGGCCTCAGGCTCCTACCGGCTTCTCTGCGTTTGGTCTGCTGATCATGTTGCCATAATGTGTATGGAAAGTGTAACACATTCTTACCTGTTAAAGACGACTACCAGGTATCTAACTTGTTTAACATTGAGTTTGTGTGTGTGTGTGTGTGTGTGTGTGTATATGTGTGTGTGTTTTGTATATTGTTTACATTTTGAGAGGTAGCATTCTGTTTCAAATGCTTTTTGTTTTTCTGACAGTATTGTTGACTGGGTCACAACATTTTGAGCTGTGGTTTGGTGGATTTTCAATTTTTTTTTTAAAAGTCATTCGCTGTGCTATCTTCAAAACCTTGAGTTTGGCCCCCAATTTTTGGCATTCAGATGTTTAAAAGCTATTTATCTTGGTTTATACAAGTTTCCTTACTCTTCTTTTTGTCATGGTATTCTATTCGTTCTGCAGTTTGAATGTAGAGAAAGTGGACTGATCCCCCAAGCATTGTCTGCCCCCACTCTTTCCTCCTTGGGTCCCGCCATTCTTTTACTGGGCAGTCGAAGGCATGGGAGGGGAAGTGACTACCCTCAGCCTCACTCCCTGGGGCCATGAAGAAAAGCTAAACAGTCTCATGGCATCTCAGAATAATGTTGGGTCTCCCAAGAAGAAGGGTGTAAGAATAATGACATGGATGATTAGGCGAGGCCAGGATAGGGCTAAGGCTAGGATTCCTGGCTGGCATCCAGTCACCCCTTCTCCCATCCTTCCCCCTCTTCTTCCGCAAGTCCACAGCCGAGACACTGTAGTCTCCCAGCCACAGTGATGAGTGCCCTGGAGACTCCACTGACCTCTAGATGAAGGCCCCTGGCCCTGGTTCCTGTTAATTAACCACTGGGTCTTTGTGTCCCCCAGCACAAACTCCTTTCCTGTACCCTGCGGCTTGGGGTCACAGGGCATGCCGGGAAGCCACAGCTGAGGGGCACAGACTGAAGCAGTGCTCCACCTCTCCTTCTTTCTCTAGCTCAGGGGTTGCTGGTCTGTGGCAGGCGGCACGAGTGGCCCCTGTGGCTGTTCTCAGTGGCAGTCTTTTAAGTTCCCACCACAGGCAGCTCTTTATCCCCTCTCCCTACTTCACTCTTTCTCTTGCCTGTGCTTTTGGCCTCAAACAGGCCTGCTGGTAGCGCTCAGGGCGTGAGGCTAGACTCCTGCCCTGCCTTTCCTGTCTTCATGGTCTGCCAGGGCATACCTTGGGGAGGTGGACCAAAGACCCAGGACTTTTCTCAGTAGCCAGTCCTACCCCCTAGTTGTCTTTTTACCAATTCAGGGTGGGAGAGAAAACTGCAGCACCCCAGCATGTGAATTACTCAGGTGTTGGGGGCTGGAAGGGACAGTGCGTTTAAACAACACTCAGAGCTCTGGCCTTAAACCTGTGGCCCCCCCAAGTCTAGGAGCCTCATCTCTTTTCTGGCAGTCATGCGGGCAGGAGGTCCTGAAAGGGAAAACCCATTCAGACAACTGTTTCCCAATCTACCAGCCATCTGCAGGGGGCAGTGACATGGCCCTCTCCCTCCTCTAGAATGTGCTGCTTATGAAGAGTGCCCCATGGGGAAAAGGAGACTCAGCTGTCCTTTGGCAGCTTGTGCCAGTATCCCAGGGCAGAAGTTTCCACAGGAGCCTCTTGCCCTTGCGCAGAGCCACTGTGTGAGGCGGTGGGAGCCAACGCCCTTGAGGGAGGGGGCAGTACTGCTCAGCACACCCCAGCATCAGGTCAGATCATCGAAATTAAAAAATGTGAATGAAGTTCATATCCACCTTTTGGGGAAGCAGGACAAACCACCACCCCACCAAGTGTGTGACTTCTCCATATCCCACTGCAGTTTTTTTAAATAGGAATTTTCAATCCCCTGTGCTTGTCTAACGTCTGCTTTAAACAGTTTGAGACCCTGTTACTGTTTGAAAATGCATGCATGTTACGATGAATCTCCAACCTGAGGAAAAAAAATAAAACTCAAAAAGCTTTGTGTACATCTGTTATGTGTGAGTCCTTGGGAAACGAACCTTTTTTTTTTTTTTCTTTCCAGAATTAAAAAGTTTTGGTCCTAGTTTTAGAGGCAGCTTCGGCTAAATCAATGTATGGCTTGAGTTTGGAGAAAGAATATGGTCAATGACATCCCACTTTCAGATGCAATTAATAAACAGTGGTTAAAAGCACAGTACCACTGGCTGGGTTTGTTGGCTCACGCCCAGTACTTGGGGAGGCAAAGGCAGGAGGATCACTTGAGCCCAGGAGTTCGGTACCAGTCTGGGTAACATAGTGAGACCCCGTCTCTACAAAACAAGAATTAGCTGGATGTGATGGCACATGTCTGTAGTCCCAGCTACTCAGGAGGCTGAGGCAGGAGGATCACTTGAGCTTGGGAGGTTGAGGCTGCAGTTAGCCATGACTGCACTACAGCACTCCAGCTCGGGCAACAATGAGACTCTTAAGGAAAAAACAAACACCACAGCACCAGGGCCAATCTGCCTGTTAGCTGTTAATACCATGCACATGGAAGAATGGAAAAACCGCCCCGCTCCTCCAGCTGTATAGAACGAACTCCGGCTAGGAGCCACTCACCTGACATAACTTTGAACATGTCACCTCTGTGCACCTCATCTACTCCATCTGGGCACTTAGCTTAAAACCCAGTAGTTCTCAAAGTGTGGTCTTGGACCAGCAGTGTCATTAGCACCTGGGAGTCAGAAGTATAAATTCTCAGGTTCCAACCCAGATCTACTGAATCAAACGTTTAATGAGCCCTCCAGGTGATTCTGATGGGGGCTAATGTTTGGGAACCACTCTGCTGTGCAAACTTTCTACTTGCTTATTAGGCCATCTATGTACTGCAGATTGCAAGCTGGAATCACTTGGGGAATTCTGGAAAAGACAGGTACCCAGGCCCCTAAAAGGCCAGTTGGAATCTCAAGGGGTGGGATCAAGGTATGTGTTTTAGGAATTCCACAGGGGACTAATGTGCTGGCCAGGTTAAGAAACACTAATCTAGACTACTTACGGGTACTTGGCCAAATTTCTACCTGAAGCAATAAAAGATGTAAGGGTTTTCCCGTAGAGTTTGAGTGAAAAGAATTCTAAGCTCTGGAGTCAACGGAACATGAGTTTATGTCCTCGCTTTATCACTTATTAAAGTAGACTCGGGTATGTTATTTAACTGTCCTTCTTCTCCAAACAAGGATAATCTCAACTACCTTGAGTCATTATGATGAATAAATTCTAGACCATGTAAAGCACTTGTGTGGGGCCTAGCACACAGGGAGCACGCAGCAAGTGACATGTGGATTGTCCCCACTGGCACGCACTGATGGAGTAGAGCACGAGCCAGAAAGCAAGCCGAGGGCCCAGCCACACACAGTGAGTGGCTGGCTGTAGCTGCCCAGCTAGGGCAGAGATCTGCAGGAAAGCATCAAAGACAAAACAGGAGTGAAAGACAGGCTATTTTATTTCAAAAAAAGAAAAAAAAGTGGGCTCTGGGAACAGGGTTAGTCCATTCGGGCCTTCAGTGTCCTGGTGGTGATTTTGTCCTTCTCGCTGCAGAGGGAGAAAAGCACAAGAAAACATCTCTACCCATCTGGACCGTGACAGTGACTAGCTTTCCTGGCTCTCAGCACCAAGGCCCCACGCCCTGGGGCAAGGGAGCAGAACAAATGGCTGCCTGCTGCCTCTAGGTGTAAATACCCTGCTCTAGTTCATTCCTGCTAGCTCATCTCCTCTGCCTGTGGTGAGGAAGGAGGGATAGGAACAGAGACCTGGGCCAGCTTTCCACAGGTGGAACCACCTCGGGGAGGCTTTCCCAGAAAATCATTCAGGGTCAGACTTCACAGCTCTCCAAAGAAGGGAAGGAGCTTGGCCAGGCGCGGTGGCTCATGGCTGCAATCCCAGCACTTTGGGAGGCTGAGGCAGGGGGATCACAAGGTCAGGAGTTCAAGACCAGCCTGACCAACATGGTGAAACCCCATCTCTACTAAAAATACAAAAATTAGCTGGGCATGGTGGCACGTGCCTGTAATCCCAGCTACTCAGGAGGCTGAGGCAGGAGAATCGCTTGAACCCAGGAGGCAGAGGTTTGCAGTAAGCTGAAATAGCGCCATTGCACTCCAGCCTGGGCAACAGAGCGAGACTCCACCTAAAAAAAAAAAAAAAAAGCGGGGGGAAGAGCTCCTCCAAGCCTAGAGAACAAGCCACTTAGGAAGGAGAAGAAGGTGTGGTGTGTTTCACTCCAAAGAACATAAAAAAACCTTTGGTGGTAAATTCTGTTTTTTGGGTTTTTTGTTTTTGTTTTCCTTTTGAGACAGAGTCTCACTCTGTTGCCCAGGCTGGAGTGCAATGGTGCAATCTTGGCTCACTGCAACCTCCACCTCCCAGGTTCAAGCAATTCTCCTGCCTCAGCCTCCTGAGTAGCTGGGATTACAGGCACCCACCACCACACCCAGCTAACTTTTGTATTTTAGTAGAGATGGGGTTTCACCATGTTGGCCAGGCTGGTCTCGAACTCCTGACCTTGTGATCCGCCTGCCTCAGCCTCCCAAAGTGTTGGGATTACAGGCGTGAGCCAACGCGCCCAGCCAAATAGTATTTCACGGTAATTAAGCAGGCTATCCCCCAAAAGGGTCCAAATGCTTATCCTGCAATGTAGGAAAGTGGTTGGAAGGATACCTCCAACTCTATCCAATCAGGTTCCTCGTGATGGCCCCAAACAAGTAAAAGGACAAGGGGGATGGCACTTAGGGAGTTGGCTGGGGCTTGGAAATTGGTCCCTAGAGCTCAGAACATCATACAGATCTGGGCTGGAGGGAGGATGCGAGCCACCTAGAATTTCAATCCATCTGCAGTAGCTTTGTTGTGGCTCACCCCAACACGGATCCCTGAGACTTTGGAGACATTGTTACGGAAGAAATTTCTCTTGTAAGCACAGGGTCACAGAACCTCACCTGACAGAGGCCAGAGGAAGCTGGGTAGGCTGCCAGCTACCAGCCATAGGGAGGCATGGACTTTTGCTCACCCAGGACTGCCAAAAGCACCTTTCTTATCTCACACGTGACCAGGGGGCTGGGAAAATGGGGTGTATATTTGTGGAGAAGGGAGAGAGGCAGAGTGTCTGCAGAGCTTTTAGACTTCTCCCAGCCCATACTCACATGATGTGGACAATGACTCCCATGCCTGACACTGCATCCCGGTCCACAGCATTCAGCATGGCTTGGGAGATGGTTTCAAACAGGTGTTCCGGATCCTGCCAACAGAGTGGAACCCCTTCAAACCACAGCCTCTGGCTCTGATTTGGTCTGGTCCCTTAACTCTCTTTTTTCTAGGCTCAAGATTCCCAGCTGTGGCCCCAAGACATGCCTGAAGTAAGGGATGATTCCCAGGATGTGGGAAGCCCCTCTCAGCTCCTTCCTTGGAAGGAAGCAGAATTATGTAAAGGGAAGTGAAAGAGACTTCAAGCCCTGAATTTCTTTTACTAATCAGCAGTGTGACATTGGGCAAATAGTTATGTCTCTTCACTGAGCCTCAGTTTCTCCTCTGTAAAATAGGGAGAAGAATCCCTGTTTAGCTCCAGTGTGCTTTAGCAGCTGTCTGATGGGCTCTGATCCTGGATATCTTAAGAGGTACCTCAAAACCCAACCTGTCCAACCACAAACCCACTTCCCCCAAACCTGTTCCTTCTACATTCTGTCTTGGCTAGCCTAGCTGGAGAACCCAGCCATCCTCTGTCTCTACCTCCTTTGCTTCTGTTTTAAGTGACTAAGTCCCCTTGACAGCTGCCTTCTTGCCTCCCCACTGCCACTGTCTTCGCTCAGGACCTCAGTGCCTCCTGCAGGCGGTAACAGCCTGTCACATCCACCTAAAGGCACCTGATTCCCTAGGTTCCTTATGGCAGAGGACAGAGTTCAAACTCCTTGGCATGGCATTCAAGGCCCTTTGAGGTCTCATGTCAGTCTCCAGCATCATTTCCCCCCATGTTTAACCCACAATCCAGCCAGGCTCAGCTCTCTCCAGTCACTGAGCATACCTGCCCCTTCCTGTACCTTTGCCCCCAGACCCTTTCTTTCCTCCTCTTCCCAACAAACTGCAGTTTAACAGGTATTTGGATGTGTCTTGCTTCACTGGACTGCAGTGGGCCCTTGAAAGCAGACTGTACCTACTTTCCCCAATGCCCGGAAGAGCTGGCACTCAATAACGACAGCCGACCCTCGCCGTCAAGCACTATCTCATCTCTTCTCACTTGTTTTTGTGCTCGCTTTGGCAGCACATATAGTCATTTGTTTTCCTCAGCACCACTTTTTTTTTTTTTTTTTTTTTTTTTTTTTTTGAGATGGAGTTTAGCTCTTGTTGCCCAGGCTGGAGTGCAATGGCATGGTCTTGGTTCACCGCAACCTCTGCCTCCCAGGCTCAAGCGATTCTCCTCAGCCTCCCGAGTAGCTGGGATTACAGGCATGCACCACCATGCCCGGCTAATTTAACATTTTTTTTTTTAGTAGAGACGGGGTTTCTCCATGTTGGTCAGGCTGGTCTTGAACTCCAAACAGGTGACCTGCTTGCCTCAGCCTCCCAAAGTGCTGGGATTACAGGCATGAGCCACCGCGCCCAGCTTCCTCAGCACCACTTCTAAGGTAGACTTTATTATCCCCATTTTACAGTCAAGGTAGTAGAGGCAGAGAGGTAAACTGGCTTCTCCAAGAACAATAACTAAGGTGGTGGGTGGATCCAGGTTTCCAACCCAGACAACCTGGTTCCAAAGCCCATTCTGTTGAGCTGCCTCTAACCCTACACTGAGTTAAATGTTTGCTCAATGAATGGATGCGAGAACCCTGTAAACCCAATGTAATGAATTCTTGCTGCTGTGGTAAATATCTAACTGTGGTCTCCTAACAGAAGATGCTCTCCTCTGGAGCCAGCCAGCCAGCCTCGCAGATGGAATTTCTGGATACCCTTCCAAGGAGCAGCAGCTGTGGCTTTCTCTCCCACCTGCACCATTCTCCCCATTACCTGCCACATAAACACACTTTTTTCCTAATGACCAAGGGTGGGTACCTCAGAGCCCAGTCCCACTCCATGCCACCAACATACCATGTTGGGCTCCCAGAGGGACTCGCACATTCCGTACATTTGTTCGGCGCAGGTGCCACTGACCACAAAGTCATCAGTCACCATGGGGCAGCCGATGAGATCTAGAGAGCAAATGAAGGGCTTAAAGGTCTTCGGGTCCAACCCGGCAATGACTGGCTCAGTGTAGTAGGGGCCAAACCTGTGGGGGCCAGCATGAGAGAGAAACCAGAGCTCAACAACGCTCGCTTTCATGTTCAAGCCTATTCAGACAAGGCCCCGGCCTAGACCCAGACCCAAAGGGAAATGGAGGACCTGTTTAGGAAGATCCCCTTTCCCTGAGACCAGCTCCCTCTCCCTTCTTCTGCCAGCTAGAAATACTAAGACTTTTTCACTTTCTTTTCTTCAACACTTACCTTTCTATCCTTCTCACCTCTGACCCTCTTGTCCTCCTCCTTTCTTTCAGAATTGTTTTCTTCTAATCCTCCCTCTCCTCACCCAAGGTCCTACCATCACTCAATCCTCTATGTGTATGTTTATACCTCTACTCCTTTAGAGAAAAGATTGGAGGCAGTTTATATGAAAAACACTGAAACATAAAACTAAACCATTAAAATAATACAAGATAACTCAGACCGAACACAAAGTTTTGTTTTGAGCCCCCTAGCAGGCAAGGCAAAGAGGGATACTCAGTGGCTGGGTTATTCTCATTGTCTGTCAAAAGGAAATGGCAGCTCATCAGAAACTTGTTCTAGACACTGATCTTTAAGAAAAATCAGTCTTGGGCCAGGCGCAGTGGCTCACGCCTGTAATCCCAGCACTCTGGGAGGCCGAGGCAGGTGGATCACTAGGTCAGGAGATCAAGACCATCCTGGCTAACACGGTGAAACCCCGTCTCTACTAAATATACAAAAAAAAATTAGCTAGGCGTGGTGGCGGGTGACTGTAGCCCCAGCTACTCAGGAGGCTGAGGCAGGAGAATGGCGTGAACCCAGGAGGCGGAGCTTGCAGTGAGCCAAGATTGCGCCACTGCACTCCAGCCTGGGCGACAGAGCAAGACTCCATCTCAGAAAAAAAAAAAAAAAAAAGAAAAGAAAAAAAAAAAAGAAAAATCAGTCTTAGGGATCTTTATGTACAGATGATGGTCCCTGACTTATGATGGTTCAACTTAAAATTTTTCAACTTTATGATGGTACAAAAGTAACAGGCATTCAGTGGAATCTATGCTTTGAAATTTGATCTTTTCCCAGGCTAGCAATATGTGGTACCAAACCCACTCCTGATGCTGGGCAGTGGCAATGAGCCGCAGCTCCCGGTCAGCCACACAATCACAGAGGAAACAACAGATACTTTACACTGTTCTGCTGTGAGCAATTTTTGGATATAGTGTTTTGTGTATTTGCATCCTATGTCTACAAAATACCCATTTCAACTTACAATATTTTAAACTTATAACAGGTCATAAGGTAAGGAGTATCTGTATAAAATACCAAATAACAAATGGCCAATATCCTCAATAGAAAGAGTCAGTAAAAGAGACGTTATCCATATGTCTTATTGGATCACAGTCATTTCTTTTTTTTTTTTTGAGACAGAGTCTCGCTCTGTCGCCCATGCTGGAGTGGAGTGCAGTGGCGCGATCTTGGCTCACTGCAAGCTCCTGCCTCCTGGGTTCAAGCCATTTTCCTGCCTCAGCCTCCTGAGTAGCTGGGGACTACAGGCGCCCGCCACCATGTCCGGCTAATGTTTTGTATTTTTAGTACAGACGGGGCTTCACCGTGTTAGCCAGGATGGTCTCGATCTCCTGACCTTGTGATCCGCCCGCCTCGGCCTCCCAAAGTGCTGGGATTACAGGCGTAAGTCAATGCGCCAGGCCTGGATCACAGTCATTTCTAAGGGCATGATCTTCAGTTATAGCTCTAAATAGAAACACACACACATATACACACACACACACAGTTTGAGATTACAGGCATGAGCCACCATGAAAATAACTTTTTTAGGCCAGGCATGATGGCTCACGTTTGTAATCTCAGCACTTAGGGAGGAGGCCAAGGCTGGAGGATTGCTTGAGCCTAGGCATTCAAGACCAACCTGGGCAACGAAGTGAGACCCCCGTCTCTACAAAAAAATTTAAAAGTTAGCCGGGCGTGGTGGCATGCACCTATGGTCCCAGCTACTCAGGAGGCTGAGGCAGGAGGATTGCTTGCACCTAGGAGGCAAAGGTTGCAGTGAGCCATGATCGCACCACTGCACTCCAGCCTGGGCGAAAGAGTGAGACTCCATCTCAAAAAAATAATAATAATAAAATAAATAATAAAAATAATAAAATAAATGACTTACTCTTATTGAAAAGAAAAAAAATACATTAGGTGACCTGAAAAATTCTGGATTCTTAGCTACTATCGCCGGGAGCTTCCTCTATGAGCCCATCTGAAATCAGTGATTTTTCTGGCTGGACAGGCTGAGGCATTGATCTGCAAACCTGAGCAATGTCCAGGCCCTTTTTAAAATCTGGACCCCAGAGATACCATCTATGCACCTCTGAAACACTGCAGTAAAAATTACTTCAGATGGTAACTTGGCATCAGCATAATAGGAAGTTCAAACACAGGCCCTGAGCTGTGTTATAGTATTTGGTTTTAAGGTTCTTATCCAGATAATCCCAGATATTATTAACTATTTTTTTCGTTGGCTGGGCGCAGTGGTTCATGCTTGTAATCCCAGCACTTTGGGAGGCCGAAGTGGGCAGATCATGAGGTCATGAGTTTGAGACCAGCCTGGCCAACATGATGAAACCTCGTCTCTACTAAAAATAAAAAAATTAGCCAGGCGCAGTGGCAGGCGCCTGTAATCCCAGCTACTCAGGAGGCTGAGGCAGGTTGCTCACAGCAACCTCCACCTCCCAGGTTCAAGCGATTCTCCTGCCTCAGCTTCCCAAGTAGCTGGGATTACCGGTGTGTGCCATCATGCCCAGCTAATTTTTGCACTTTTATTAGAGACGGGGTTTCACCATGTTGACCAGGATGGTCTTGATCTCCTGACCTCGAGATCCGCCCATCTCGGCCTCCCAAAGTGCTGGGATTACAGGCATGAGCCACCACGCCCGGCCTATTTTTTATTTCTTTTGAGACTAAGTCTCACCCTGTCACCAAGGCTGGAGTACAGTGGCATGATCTTGGCTCACTACAACCTCCGCCTCCCAGGTTCAACAAGTCTCGTGCCTCAGTTTCCCAAGTGGCTGGGATTACAGGCGTGCACCACCACACCCAGCTAATTTTTGTATTTTTAGTAGAGATGAGGTTTCACCATGTTGACCAGGCTGGTCTCGAACTCCTGACCTCAAGTGATCCACCTTTCTTGGCCTCCCAAAGTACTGGGATTACAGGCCTGAGCCACCGCACCCAGCAAGCCATTTAATATATGTCCAAATATAAGTTAATTGTTACAACTTTGTAAGATTTTTTGCCGGGCACGGTGGCTCATGCCTATAATCCCAGCACTTTGGGAAGCTGAGGCAGTAGATCAGTTGAGGTCAGGAGTTCAAGACCAGCCTGACCAGCATGATGAAACCCTGTCTCTACTAAAAAAAAAAAAAAATTAGCCAGGTGTGATGGCATACACCTATAATCCCAGATACTCAGGAAAATCACTTGGACCCGGGAGGTGGAGACTGCAGTGAGTCGTGATTGCACACCAGGGCAACAGAGCAAGACTCCATCTCAAAAAAGAAAAAAAAAGAAAAAGTTTTTGAAAGCTGAAGAGTATTTTTACAAATTACAAAAATTACTTCAAAATAAAAAGTTAAAAGAAAAAAAAAAAGAGATCAGGCCGGGCATGGTGGTTCATGCCTATAATAGGCCTTTGGGAGGCCAAGGCAGGTGGATCACCTGAGGTCAGGAGTTCAAGACCAGCCTGACCCACATGTTGAAACTGCATCTCTACTGAAAATACAAAAATCCGCCGGGTGTGGTGATATGGACCTGTAGTCCCAGCTACGTGGAAGGCTGAGGCAGAAGAATTGATTGAACCCGGGAGGTGGAGGTTGCAGTGAGCCGAGATCGCGCCACTGCACTCCAGCCTGGGCGACAGAGCAAGACTCCGTCTCGAAAAGAGAGCTCAACTTGTATTCTGGCCACCCAGGTTTGCCCAGAGGTAGAAAGCACCCACAGGGTTTCCTTTCAGTTCCATCCTAGATTTCTGCACTGAATTCTACAGTTAGGCCCCTTGTTTCTCACCATAAATCCCTCAAAGAGAACTGACAAAAATGAACACCCCATTCCTAGGCTCCCTGCTATTCCCAAGAACCCAGTGCTGACATAATAGCTCTAGGGTAACGGTGGCTCCTGCGGGGAGACCCCAGAACACTCTGGTGGGACTAACTTTTACCTAGATGCAAATTTATCTGCTATGTGCATTCCTTGCCTTCTTCCAACATAAGTATTTTCTTTCCTATTTGGTTGTCAGACAGGCCCAAAGAAAACACACCCATAAATTAAGGATATTATCCTGCAAATAAGAGATGGAAAAACAAGGAGAATCCCCTTCCTCAGTACCTACTCCATATGACATTCAAAGATGTCTGCATTCCCCTCAGTGCTAGCTACACTTGCACTCACCGTTTCTCATACAAGAGGTTGGCCACCATGCTCATGAGGGTATAAGGTTTGATCTGCCGACCTTCTTTCAACTCATACAGGTTCAGCCGGAACTTGAGGCGCTGGGCACTGAGGAAGGAGAAAAGTGAGTTAGTAAGTCATTATTGAATATTCCTGAGTGTCTACCCGGTTGAGGTCAGGGGAACATAAGGAGACATATCATCTCAGTCCCTGCCCAGGGAAAACTGCAAAGTGTTACATGTGTTAGGAAGTAGCAACTGGTGCTCACTTTGGCAGCATGTGTATATATATATATATATATATATTTTTTTTTTTTTAAGACGTAGTCTCACTCGTCGCCCAGGCTGGAGTGCAGTGGCACAATCTCGGCTCAGTGCAAGCTCCGCCACCTGGGTTCACGCCATTCTCCTGCCTCAGCCTCCCGAGTAGCTGGGACTACAGGTGCCCGCCACCACTCCCGGCTAGCTTTTTGTATTTTTAGTAGAGATGGGGTTTCACCATGTTAGCCAGGATGGTCTCAATCTCCTGACTTCGTGATCTGCCCGCCTTGGCCTCCCAAAGTGCTGGGATTATAGGCGTGAGCCACTATGCCCGGCCAGCAGCACATATATTAAAACTGGAATAATACAGAGAAGATTAGCAGAAGGATGACATGCAAATTTGTGAAGCGTTCCATATTAAAAGTGTTTAGGCTGGGCATAGTGGGTCACACCTGTAATCCCAGCACTTTTGGAGACTGAGGCGGGAGGATTGCTTGAGCTCAGGAGTCCAGCTCTGGGCAACATAGCGAAACCTTGTCTCTTACAAAAACTACAAAAATTAGCTGGGCATGGTGGTGCACACCTGTAGTCCCAGCTACTTGGGAGGGTGAAGTGGGAGGATCACTTGAGCCTTGGAGGCGGAGGTTGCAGAGAGTTAAGTTTATGTTACCAGCCTGGGTGACAAAAAAAAAAAAAAAAATGGCAGCACCAACTGCTGTGCTATGTGCTAACAGACTTGAAAGGTGCCTTAGAAAAAGGCCATTTGGTAGCTCTGGTGAAAAAAGGAAAAAAGGTCACAGCTTGCCAGTTCCATCTCAGAGCCCCAGGATAGGCCCTTGCATAGAGCAGACCAATGCCACACCTGCTGGAGGAAAAGCAGTGAGTCTCAGGATACCAGAGCAAAGAGCCTTAGAAATGACTTGAGCTTCATCTTCCAGGTAAGAAACCGAGGCCTAGTGAAATGAGCAGTTATTGCCCACAAGGAAGCAAATGCAGTGAGAAAAGCCCTCTGAAGAAAAGGAAATGGTGTGAGAACAGCAGTGACTGGAGAGGGGAAGGCTCACGGGAGACTTCACACTGACAGAAACCCCAGGATGTCATTCTCTGACTCTACCAGGACAGGAAAAAAGGGCAGGCTGGGTGAGATCTCAGTAAGTGTTATGTTCTTGAGACTCAGGAAGTTTTAAGAGAAATGAGAACATTTTCTTTTTTCCTTTCTTTTTTTTTTTTTTTTGAGACAGGGTCTCACTCTGTTGCCCAGGCTAGAGTGCAGTGGCACAATCTCAGCTCACTGCAACATCCGTCTGTCAGGTTCAAGCAATTCTCCAGCCTCAGCCTCCCGAGTAGCTGGGATTACAGGTGCCCACCACCCAGCCTGGCTAATTTTTGTATTTTTAGTAGAGACAGGGTTTCACCATGTTGGCCAGGCTGGTCTGGAACTCTTGATCTCAAGATATCCGCCCGCCTCGGCCTCCCAAAGTGTTGGGATTACAGGCGTGAGCCACTGCGCTCAGCCAAAATGAGAACATTTTCTGACAGGCATCCACCCACACTTGTGAGCTAGTCTCTCCACCTTCTAGGAAACAAATCCAGGACCTGCTGCTCCTCAGGCCACCAGTACCCTGCAGCACCTGCCCCTTGTGACCGCGTATTCCCTCCTGAAAACCTATCACCGTTCTTTTCCTCTCTTATTCTTCTCTGGTTTCTCTTCTCCCCTCACTGCTAAATGTAAGGTTCAGCTCTCAAACTGCTGCTCATTATTTCCCTCCCTACAGACTTTTGTCTCTCCAGAATCTGCTCCCATAGATTTGGCACATTGCCAATGCTTCCCTAACCCTGAGATGTAATATTAAAACCCCAACTGCTTGCAAGGTGTTTCTATTGGGCTTGTCTTGTCCGCTGAAAATTGTTGTCAAAATCAAAGTCAGGCCAGGTGCGGTGGCTCACGCCTGTAATCCCAGCACTTTGGGAGGCTGAGGCAGGTGGATCACTTGAGGTCAGGAGTTCGAAACCAGCCTGGCAAACATGGTGAAACCCTGTCTCTACTAAAAATACAAAAATTAGCCAGGCATGGTGGTGGCGCGCCTGTAGTCCCAGCTACTTAGGAGGCTGAGGCAGGAGAATCGCTTGAGCCTGGGAGGTGGAGGTTGCAGTGAGCCAAGATCATGCCACTGAGCTCCAGCCTGGGTGACAGAGCAAGTCCCTGTCTAAAAGAAAAAAGAAAGGGAAGGACATGTTTTTGGAGGCGGCAAAGTCTCAAACTCACTGGTGGTGTGTGGTAGATGACTGACACCTTGGCCGGTCAAGACGCCGGGGTTGGATGGTCCAAGAAGAGGCCTGGGTGTGGGCGGGGACCCTTGAAACTTACACTGTCTGGACGTCAGTGGCGAGCCCGGCCAGACCGATGTACAGCCGGTCACCCATGGGAAAGATCTTCTGGAAGTCCGTGGTCACCATCTGGGCCTGGATCCCGAAGCGCCTGTCTGCAGCGATGGCCACACAGTTCTTCCCCTTCATGGCCATGACGGCCCCTCCGTTATAGGACATAATAGACTAGGACAGACAGAGCGGAGGGGTCAGTGCGGGTGGTCAAACGCTGCCACAGCCCCCGGCCCAGCTCCTGATGCGGAGGCTCCTGTACGCCCGTTCTCTATTCCAGAGGCGTCTGAACCCCTGGTTCTCCAGCTGGGATGAGCACTGTGTGGCGGCGATGAGCCGCACTCACCCTCTTGGTCCTCACCGGGACCCGCTCCCCTCGAACTGAAACCTCTTCCTTCCATCGGCGCTAGGCCTTTTTCTTCCCCAAGCCTTTCCCGACCCCCTCCGCTTCTCAATCCTTCCCCATGCCCCTTTGCTTTAACTCCGCATCTCACCATGATTGCGGTGTACTAGGACCCCTCGATCGCCGGAGCAATTCCAGTAAACCGGGTCTAGCCTTCACTGCGCAACCGCTCTCACTGCTGTCTCTTCATTGGCTGATAGGCGGACTCTTCCTGGACATCTGGGCTTTCTATTGGTCGCACGACCCTGTCGGTCACCAGTACAGGTAGTTTGGTTGCGAAGTCAAAACGGAGGCGGGAAAAGCGGAAGTGAAAAGTCACTGTGGGTGCGGAAGAGGCTTGCGACACGGTGCATAGTGGGATCTCGGCGGACCTGGACTCGGGACCTCAGGGACTGGGGGCGGAGCCTGCGCGCACGTGGGCTGGTGAAACTGGGTTTAGGAGGCTGCGGCCCTAGCTGAAGGGGCACCGTGACGCTTATCAACGTGATGTATGAGTTCGTCGTATTAGTCGTGCTAGCTTATTTATTCACTCCAGAAATCCTACGTTTACTGTGTACCAGGCACTTGCCTAGGCTGGGAATATTCACTGGCCCACAACAGTGCCTAGTATATAGGAGGCGCACATTAAATGGAAATTTAATGATGCAGGTGGGAAGGGGAAGGCGTCGCGGGTATTCTCCGGCTGCAGGGGTTCAGCTGTGAAGGGGAGTTTGGAAGCCGAAGGTTGTTCTGATTTGGGGGACTTCCTGCGGGCCGACTTCACGTATCCTCAACCTCAGGTCACCCTAAAAAGGGACATTCCGCGCCTCTCCACGTTCGAGGTAGAACCTGAGGATAGCTAGAGTCGACCTCTCGCCGAGCCAATGGGGGAAGGGCGTGCACGTCCCTCGTCCTCTCCTCCCAAGCTCTTTCGCCCCCCTCCCCCATCAGGATCCTTCCCTTTCTCCCCCAGGTTCCACTTATTTCGCCCGATGGCGGCATCTCTTACGGCGTCTGCGCCGTCCAGGCTCGCTCCCATTGACTCGGCTCAGCATCACGCCAGCACTCGACCCGGTCTCTGTGGCGCAATCGGTTAGCGCGTTCGGCTGTTAACCGAAAGGTTGGTGGTTCGAGCCCACCCAGGGACGCTGTGGTTTTTTGTTTGTTTTTTGTCTTTTGGGTTTTTTTCCCCCCCGGAAGATAAAAACCTAAGCCTTTTACTCAAAAGCCAAATTTTGCATTGAAATGGCAGCAGCAATACTTTTTCTAGGAGAATCACTGTTCTTGAAAATTCCTTGCTGCTCAGTCAATAAAGGGATAATTTCTCCAGCACTTCCCTCCACACCCCCACCCCGCCTCCAAGCTGGATCGCAGGAAACCTAAAGACAGAGGTTTTTGTCTCACTGTGCATGCAACACGTTTCAGGATGCATTTTTTTCATAGGATTAAGAATGAATTTACAGTGGAGGTTCGACAGTTTTCTATTGTCTGCCTCAATCGATATTACAATCTCCAAATACTACATTTGGAAGGTAAGAGAATGAGAGAGACACAGAGAGAGAAACAGGTATGAAGAGAAACAAAGGTGAGAAAGGGAGAACATTGTTGTGATACAGGGAGAGAAGGGACATGACGGAGAACTAGGCAGGGTGAGTGGGGAAGACCTCAAGACAATGGAGAGAGGGAAAATAGACGCATTTAATATGAGAAGCATCAGAGAAAAAGGCAAACAACACATTTTCTCCCTAAAACTACACAGAGAAGTGGGGCAGGAAGATTGGGAAATAGGAGAAACTGACCAACGACCTTGTTTGGGGGAGATAAAAGGTATAAAGGACACAGAGGTAAAGACGTTCCGGAAAGCTCTAGAGGAGACGCCCTCTTCTGTCTCATCACCGTTTTTAAAGGGATCTGATCCTCGCAATAGCTCTTGGTATATGCTGAAGGTAATTGCCTAGATTTCCCGCGTTCCTGTCCTCTGCGAGCCCCTAGCCTGTGACAGACACTGTGACTCTTCTGATGCACTTGTCAGCTAGAGGACCGCGTGAGATGCAAACACAAAATCAAGGGGCGCCTAATGTCTGACGAGGCGCATTCCTGGGCGCAGTGGGAGCCTCGACCTTTGTGGAGGAGAATGTGCAAAGCACTCTTAAGCAGTTCTCATAGACACTTGGTCTCTGCAGACTCGGCTCAAAGGAGGCCTCTTCTGGAAGCCCACCCCAGTACTCACCCACCCTTAGCGGGAGCTCACACCAGAAGCGGTGGGCGCTAAAGGGACAGGCTGTGTGTCCTTCAGGGTTTGCACCCACCGGCCTGTGAGCGCCCCACGCAATAGCCAGGCTCCTGTGCCTTGAGTTCCCAGTTCCTAGCGCAGTATTTGACACTGGCACATGACAGGTGCTTTCTATGTCGGCTAGCAGTAGAACAAAAGACTAGGAAACTCTTCCGATGTGGGAGGAGATGGGTCAGAAGGTTCTCCTGAGAAACCAGAAAGGCAGGAATGTGGAGACTAGTCATCCAGGACGCAAAAGATGAAAATGGAGTTTTAGTGGGTAATGGGGTCTTAGCACACTCCTCTGTAGCGGTTCTCTCCTGTCTGGCGCTTAACAACCGAGGAATAATTGGATGGACCCCGGTGGCCCCTCGGGCAGCCCTCCAGGATTCATGGGCCGCCGAGGAACGTCAACCCCCTTCCCACTGGCTGATAATGCCCCGAGGGGCAGCCCCCCAGGTGCCCGTGTGGTTGGTGGGTAGGATCCAGATCTCCGCAGAGCCCCTGTTAGAGGTTTCTCTTGTTCGGGGTCTTGTAGCCAGAAAGGGGCGGCTGGCTGGGAGTCCCTCCCGCGCCCCCCTCCCTGCAGAGCGAGTGGAAGCGCATCTTCCCTGGCAGAGTCCAGGATGCCGGCGACACATTTGCCTGGGAACAGCGGGCGGGTCCCCTTTCCTCCGGGGCCGGTGAACTACTCGCCTCTCCGCCTGCAGGCTCGGGAGCAGGTGACCGGATCTTCCCTTGGCCCTTCTCCCGCCGGTTCTCGGACCACTCCCTCTGGAAGGAAGTCTCTCCGCCCTTCCTCTTCCTCCCCGCCCCCGTCCCGCTGGTGTGGCTGCAGGCTCGAGCTGGGGTCACTCGGCGGCCAGTGTGCGCAGGTCTCCTGGTCGCCGGCCAGAGGGCGAAAGCATTCACCCGAGGCCTCCAGCTTCGCGGCTGCCTTGGCTGCGAGCAACGAGGGAAGAGGAGGCAGGCGCTCCAAAACTGGGCGAAGATTCCTTTCCTAATTTCTAACTCGAGCCTCCCACCGTCAGTGCGCTGAATGGCGCTGCTGGCCGGATGGATAATCGAGCTCTCTGGAGGGACAGACGCGGCCGCCATCCCTAATAAATCGTGAATAACGAATGAGGGAATCGACCGTCCTCATGAGGCCCACGGGCGTCCAGTAACGCAGTATCGATTCGCTTCCCCGGCGTCGGCCTCACCGCTCCTCCCGGCGTTTCCAAGCCTCCCTCCTCGTTCTCTCCCTCCGGCCGGAGCCACTGGGGACCGGAGCCCCAGCGCCAGGTGGAGCCGGGGCGCCAGTGGGAGTCGGGCCCAGCCGTCTTGGCGCTCGCCCGACTCTCCCGCCCGCGCGCCGAGGGAGGCGCACAGGCAGCGCGCAGCGCAGGGCGCGAGCGAAAAATGCGGGAATCAGCGCCAGGCAGGAGAAAAGGCGCGGGCCCACCTTACAGCCCGGCGCCTCATTTCCTAGTCCAGTGTGGCCTCTCGCCTTCGGCCGGATTATTGTGTCCCAGGCCCGGAGCCTGAGTTCCCGTCCTCAGCGGGCCTCCATTCTCTGCCCGAGCACGCCGGGGGCGCAGGCTCCGCCAGAGCGACCCGATCCCCCCGCGGCGAGGCCCCCCACCCGGCCTCACCCCGCATCTCCACTCCCCTCTCGGCGATTGCTCCCTGCCAGGCGCCCAGGCTGGATCCCGGTGCGCCGCTTTTCGGGGCCAGCGCCCCTGCCGCCGAGGGGGCAAGGGGAGCGGGGAGGACTCGCTCGCCCTCCCAGATGCAGTTATTAATTTTAAGGGAGTGTCACTTGGAGTGAATGAAAATCGCTCGGACGCCTGGCTGAAGGCTTCGCGTCCCCCTCCGGAGCCCCACGCCCTTTGGTCTAGGCTGGGGCGTGGAGGACCGCGGGCCACCTTTCAGCCCAGTCCCCATTTCACCATTTTCCAGGCGCCCCAGCTAGGGATGGGCATCACAGGGTCAGTGGGGGGAACCCATATTTTGAAGGGAGGGGGCTAACTGCGGAAGGTAACATAAGAGAATCCATCCTCCGGGGTCGGGGCGGCCGCATGGGAAGGGAGGGGTCTCGTCCTGGCTAGGGGCCTGGCACCCGGTGGCGGGGAGCGGCCGCGCCAGCCTCCCCCTCCTCTTCCCCTCTCTGCCAGCATCCTGAAGGAATGAAGTCACGTGGGTGAGTGGTGGGCGGGACCTACTCTTGTCTGGAGGAAAAAAGCCATTTTGTCTCCCCCCCAACTCCGGTCCCTCCCCTCCCCCCTCGGTCCCCTCCCCTCCCCTCTCTCCCTCCCACCCCAAGCCGCTTTCACAAACTCCTTTCTTACCGTAGGTTTCTCCCCTCCCGCCGCCCGGGCGAGCGACACGGCTGCGGCCCCCCTCCCCTCCCTTCCCTCCCTCCCTCCCATCCCCCCCTCCCCGAGACCCACCGGACCCCGAACCCAGGTAAGCGAAGCGGACTCCCCCTTCCTTTGCCTCTCCTGGCCTGCAACCCTCTGGGGATTGGGATGGGGGGCCGACCGTTCTTTGCAAGCCCCAGTGGGAGGGGGAGGCTCTGAGCCGATCCTGCCCTCGCACCCCCCCGCGCCCCGTCAGCCCCTAGCCCAGCTTGCCCCGTCCGCCTTTCTTTCTCCCTTTTTTCTGTCCCTTTTTCCCTTCCCTCTCTTCCAAGATGGCCGAAACGGGCTCCCCCTCTTAACGATTTGGCGTCTCCCTCGACCACCACCTCTTTGTGCAGCAGCCCCCGGGCAGACCCTGTTCCGAGGTAGCGAGGGGGAAGGTCCGGGGCAGCCGGGACGGCTTGCAGGATGCGCGCTGGGTTGGGTCGCCGCTCCCCACGAGCCAAAGCCGCCCCTTGCTCTGCCCGATCTGCCCCCTTTTCCGTCTGGGCAGGGGTCGCTCTCCCGTGGGCACAGGGGCACCGTGGACGCGCGGGGACTTGGGGCCCGCAGAAGGGGATGTGCTTTGGGGCGGCTGCGAGGCCGGGGGAGGGCGCCCTTCCCCGCCGGGGTCCGGGTCCTCTCGGGCACCTCCCCCAGCCGGTCCCCGCTCCCCGTCCCGGCGCCGGCGCCCCGCCCCCTCCCTGAACCACCTCAGCAGAGCCTCCCTCCGGAACACCCCTCCCGGGGCCCCGCCGAAAGTTTGGCTGTAGGGAAGGTGGGAGCGGCCACCCGGTAACTGGGGTCCCTGATCCTGGGACCTGGGCTCCTGGGGAAGCCCGGGCGGAGGGGGTAGAATGGGGATGGAGGAAAATTTATCGCAATATTTCCCATCGCCAGCGGAAGCAGGGGGGTCTGCTAAACTGGCCCCCTTTCCCCTGGGACGCCCAGCCACCCCACCCTCTGCACGCCCTCCTGCTTCTAGCTCTGAGGGCGTGGGACCCCCGGGCAAGCAGACACCCCCTGCCTGTCTCCACGGTGGGCCCGGGCATGACCCTCGCCCTCCCCCACTGCCGCCGTCTGCCCGTAATCGCTCCGGTTGGCTTGAGGTGGGAGGAGGCGGCCTGGAGGCGGGTGAATTTGCCAATGAATATTGTGGAAGTGTTACCCAGCGTTTCCCGAGATCTTTGTCCCTCAGTGTCTCCCACGCTGCCTCAGTCTCCCCAGAGGTCTCTGTCTCGAGGGGAGGGCTGTCTCCTGGTTATCCCCTCCCTGCTTTGTTCTGATGCCTCCTCCTCTGGGACCTCCGGCAGTTTCTGTTCCTGAAACTCTTTAATTTCTCTCCTTCCTCCCCCCTCCACTCTGGTCCAAGGTGTTATTACTGGGAGCATAAAGCCAGCTCTGTTGCAGCTTTTTGGTGGGAAGGTTTTCCCACGGGCTCCCCTGGTTGGGGGTTGGGGGATTGAAGCTTTAGAACTGTCTTTGGAATGAAGCAGGAAACCAACCCCAGGATCCAGACCATGTGTAGCTGGGTAGAGTTCAAGTTGAAGTCTTGGGGGTTGGGCAGGAAGGGGGACTCTGCTGCCCCTGGCCTTGCCTGAGAGATCTTGGTCGATGGAGCTGTTGTCATGGGAATGGAGAGAGCCCGAACAGGAAGAGGGTACAGCTTTGTGCAGGTCACATGCCCACTGCAGCCCTCCAGCCTCTGGTCCCCAGAGCGGACTTTGGAAGCTGAACTGCTTTTGTTGCTGGAAGACTTGTGTTATAATTTACCCTGGGTGGACCAGGGGCGTACAAAAGGTTAGTGTGTGTTTGCAGGGTCTGGTTCCAGGCAGGGATGTCAGGCTGTGTGCTTCTAGGTGGGGGGTGGATGTGGATGGCTTCTGCATGTAGTGAGGGTGGGCCTGGCTCTGGTCTGGCTGTGATTGTGTGTGTATGTGGCGCGGGGTTGGGGGCGGGGGGTCGTATCGTGTCTATCTGGCCTCGTGTGTAGTGAGTGTGAGAGGTGGAGGGGGGTGTGTCTGGCTGTATGTGTATCTGGCAATGTGTATATTTTGGGGTTTTGCCTTTGTTTGATCTTAGGGAGCTGAGAGGTGGGAGAAGGAGGAAGGGAGGGTTGAGTAAGCCCAGCTTCAGGAGGCCCTTTTCAACGCATGGTGGGGACAAGCGAGTAGATCTTTGTGCCATTGTCAAGGATTGGGGAAAGTTGGGAGGTCCACAGTGTTCCTAGGCAGACCCTCACGGCCCCAAACACAAATACAAGGGGCTTGCGCAGTTGGACCCATGAAGCTGGGAGAGGAAGAGTCATAAAACCCCTGGTCTGAGTCTTGATGCTGTACTCTGGCTGGCTGTGCTTCCCTGCAGCCTGTTTCCCCTGTGTAGGAAATGGGGTAAGGCGATTAACATGTGCCTCCTCTTCCTGCCTCAAGGCAGGAGTCCATGCTGATGGTCATGTTTGGGCCAGACTGACTCCCTCCCAGATGGCAGCCCACTGAGTAGTTTTCCCGCCACTCCAGGGAGCTGCTCTTTCTCCCTCCCACCTGTTGGGATGAAGCCGGGCATTACTGCTTTAGATGAGTGAGGAGCCTGGCTAGGTGCCAGGATGTTAAAAGCACAGGGGTGGGAGTCAGGCACTTTCTTGTTGCAGGACTGCTACTGCTTTGCTTTGTGACCTTAGGCAAGTCACATCTGAGTGTGCTCATCTGTAAAATGAAAGGATTGAACGGGTGTTTCTTTTTCTTTTTCTTTTCTTTCTTTTTTTTTTTTTTTTTGAGATGGAGTCTCACTCTGTCACCCAGTCTGGAGTGCAGTGGCATGATCTCCGCTCACTGCAACCTCTGCCTCCCGGGTTCAAGCAGCAATTCTCTGGCTCAGCCTCCTGAGTAGCTGGGATTACAGGCGCTTGCCACCAGGCTCGGCTAATTTTTGTATTTTTGTTTGTTTGTTTGTTTGTTTGTTTGAGACAGAGTCTCGCTCTGTTGCCCAGGCTGGAGTGCAGTGGCACGATCTCGGCTCACTGCAACCTCCGCCTCCTGGGTTCAAGCAATTTTCCTGCCTCAGCCTCTCGAGTAGCTGGGACTACAGGCGCATGCCACCACACCCAACTAATGTTTTGTATTTTTAGTAGAGACGGGGTTTCACCATGTTAGCCAGGATGGTCTCGATCTCCTGACCTCATGATCCGCCCACCTTGGCCTCCCAAAGTGCTGGGATTACGGGCATGAGCCACCGTGTATTTTTAGTAGAGATGGGGTTTCACCATCTTCACCAGCCTGGTCTTGAACTCCTGACCTCATGATCCATCCGCCTTGGCCTCCCAAAGTGTTGGGATTACAGGTGTGAGCCACCACGCCCAGCCAAACAAGGTGCTTTCTAAGAGCCCTTTCACCTCTGCAGTTCTAGACATCTGGATGTGACCTTGAGTGACTTTTCCCAAGACCTGAAGACATTCTAGTGAGGGAGTGGGGCTGATTTCATTTGGAGGCAGGCAGAGCAGAGAGAGCTATGGCATCGGAGAAGCACAGGGGCCTTGGGGCTGGGAGACCCACTGTTTCCACAGGGGACCATGAAGACGTGAGAGAGGCCTAAATTGCAGGGTGGCTTCCAGAAAGAGACTGGTTAAAATGGAGAGATGGGTCTGGGTGCAGTGGCTCATGCCTGTAATCCCAGCAGTTTGGGAGGCCGAGGCAGGCGGGAGGATCACTTGAGGCCAGGAGTTGGAAACCAGCCTGGCCAACATGGTGAAACTCTGTCTCTACTAAAAATACAAAAATTAGCCAGGTGTGGTGGCACACGCCTATATTCCCAGCTACTTGGGAGGTTGAGGCAGGAGAATCGCTTCAATCCAGGAGGCGGAGGTTGCAGTGAGCCGAGATCTTGCCACTGCACTCCAGCCTGGGAGACAGAGCAAGATTCTGTCTCAAAAAAAAAAAAAAAAAAAAGAGAGAGAGAGATGGTGGTGTTCTCTTAGCAGGGGTCTTTAAGGATTGGGAAAGACAAGTGCTAGGCTTGAATGGCAAGGAGGGGTCGGGGTTGGATGCTGGGTGCTGAGCAAGCTCCCTTCCTGCCACAGTAGCAATAGCCAGACCCAGGGCCTCAGGGCCCAGAACATGGGCCGCCTAAGGGTCACACACACCCTTGCAAAGACAATGGCAGAAGACACTGAAGGGCTTGGCTTCTGCTTGGGGAAAAGTGGTGTTAGAGGTGGAGACAGTGCTCAAGTCCAGGGAGGGGTGGACACACAGTTGGGACTGACCCGTTAAAGCCCCTGAGCTCTGCAGAGGCCACTTCCAATGGCGCTTGGCCTCCCCTTTCTGTTTCTTGGGATCTGTGTCTTCCACTCTTTCTCCCTCAAGTTCTTCCCATCTCCCAGCCTCTTCCTCAAAGTAATGACAGCTGGATTTCCAGCCACCCATCACCCCTTTTCCCTCACCTTCCCACAGCACACCAGCCAGTGGAGCGGGGGAGGAACTGGGTGTCAGGAATTCGGGGCCTGGGGCCTCCTGGGGTGGGGAGATGGGGAGAGGGTGCTCTAGGGAGACAGAGCTCCTGTTTACATTGTTCTTGGCACCTGCTGGCAGGGCCCTGCAGGTAACCATGGCAATCAGGTGAGGAGCCAATCAGTGCTTCTCCCCACCCCCAGCCCCAGAGGTAACAGTCAGAACCTGTGGGGATGGAATGGGGGGAGCAGGGAGTGTGGCAAGGGGCTTATTTTCTTAAACTGGAGAAAGAGCAGTGTTTCATTCAGTCAGCACCACCTTGGGCCTCGTGTCTAGAAAGGGTCCAGAGGAATGGGCTGGGGCTGAATTCTCAGAAATGCTCGGGGAAGTGATTGGGTGAGGGGCACAGCCATTCGCAGTGCGGGGCTCTTGGCTGTGGGGTTCTTAAGAGCAAGTGTCAGCTGGCTGTGGTGGCTCACGCCTGTAATCCCAACACTTTGGAAGGCCGAGGTGGGCGGATCGCTTGAGGCCAGGAGTTCAAGACCAGGCTGGCTGACATGGCGAAACCCCATCTCTGTTTAAAAAAAAAAAAAAAATTAGCCAGTGTGGTGGCAGCGCCTGTAATTCCAGCTACTCAGAAGGCTGAGGCAGGAGAATCACTTGAACCCGGAGGCGGAGGCTGCAGTGAGCCGAGATCGCACCACTGTAATCAGCCTGGGCAACAGAGCAAGACTATCTCAAAAAAAAAAAAAAAAAAAAAAGAGCAAGTGTCTGCTTTGAAAACACAGCGAGTGTGAATGAGGTGGCTCGGGCGGCGTGAAGTGTGCAGAGCCTATGTGTGTATGTGTGTGTGTGTACGCGTGCACGTGTATATGAGGGTGAACGGGAGAAAGATGAGGGCATGCGATTTACCCCAGTAGCAGAGACCCTGGGCGTTATCAGAGCTCAGCATCAGCATGTTTGTTGGTGGCTCTGCACACACACGTAGATGCATCTGGACACACACATGACTGACAGGCAGTCACAGGAAGTACCTTTGGAGGCCCAGACGGCACGTACACAGGATGGATATTACACACGCTCAGAGAGACAGCCACTTGGATTGTTCTCTCCTCTGGATGGTTGTAATAATATTTGGGCATCTTGCCAGGGACAGGGTTACTATGGAAACGACCAAACAGTGGAGTAGCCAGCAGCTTTCTGCGTAATTGCAAAGGGGGGACCCATGCAGGGAGGGCTGGCAGAGGCCACCCTGCGTGAGGTGGGAACCCTTCTCCCTTCTCAGATCCCCGGGGCCGCCACCTCTCCACCATGTTTCTGGGCTTGCTGTGGGACTGGCTTGTTCCCCACTGTCTGCCCTGTAACCTGGTGTCTCTCCCACATGTGGCCTTTATGTCTCTGCATCTCTTTCGGTCTCTGGCCAGGTTCCCTGAGCCTCTGTTGGCTGTCTGGGTCCTGGCCAGACTCATCCTGGGGTCTCTATAGAAACTGCTGATCCTGGCTGTGAATTTCTTGTCCTAGAAAACTCAGTGTGGTGGCTTTAGAAATCTTTCTGGGAAGGAGAGAAGGGTGTGAGTATGTTGTAAAGGAGCTGTTGGGGCTTGGCCACCCTCCCAAGCCCCACCCCTGGGCTTTTACTCTGGGAAAGAGGAGGGAGGGGCTGTCCCTTCCAGGTGCAGGTTTGGTTTGATTTCTTTACCAAGAAGGAAGCACGGTGGCCAATCCAGAGCCGGACTTTTCACCTCTCTGGACCCTGCCCGGGCCTGGCTGGTGTCCGGCAGGCGATCTGGGGACACAGCACTTTCTGCCCAGCTTTGGCAGGCATCTGTGAGAGCCTGTGGTTTGTCACTGGACAGCCTGTGAACAGGTGGCAGAGGCGTCACCAGGGCAGGAGACAGTGGGAGAGTAACAGTGACCATGTGGGGGGAATTCCTGCAGTGTGCATGAAAGGGGGGTTCCTGGACCCTGTGTGCTTATGGGCAGGGAGCACTCATGCAGGGGGCTGTCCATCAGGGGCACTGGGAGGGATTCCTGTGGCAGGGGTATAGCCTTTTTGCCTAAACTCTTTGAGTCCAGGGCTAGGGCTAGAGCTGCATGTTCCCAACTTCAGGCATGTAAGAACCCTCTCTGTTCCCTGCCTGAGTCTCAGGCCTGGAAGCCAAATGGTTAGTGTATGGTGGATTTTCTGGGAGCAGCCTATATTTAGCAGACTTTAGAGGAGGAAGGTGCTCCAAAGCTTAGGCTGGATGCAGAGCCAGAAGCACAAGTGATGGCTGCGGCTTTCTAACTTAGGGTAGCCTGTGCCCATGGTGTTTCCAGGGAAGCCCTCCTGGAGGAGGAATGAATGGATGGAGTAGATAGGAGGCTGGGACGTAGTGGAAAGATCAAGTCTGAGGCCCTGCACCTGGGTGGAGGGGTTGAGGGAGTAAGGATAACTTATTTTTCCCTTCTTCTATTCCTTGAAGTTTCAGGCCAGTGGCTGATTTATCTAAGTTTCCTCCTATTTCCTAGGATGCTTTAAATGTGGACCATGTGAGTGAATATGGATTGGGATTGGAGGGTTTTGTTTTTGTTTTTCTTTTTTAGACAGAGTCTCGCTCTGTCGCCCAGGCTAGAGTGCAGTGGCATAATCACGGCTCACTGCAGCCTTGGCCATCCAGACTCAAGGGATCACGTGAGGCAGGAGGATCCTCCTGCCACAGCCTCCCAAAATGCTGGGATTACAGACATGAGCCACTGTGCCCGACCTGGGATTGGAGAGAGTTTTAAAAACCCTCTTCTCGGCCGGGCGCGGTGGCTCATGCTTGTAATCCCAGCACTTTGGGAGGCCGAGGCGGGCGGATCACAAGGTCAGGAGATCGAGACCACGGTGAAACGCCGTCTCTACTAAAAATACAAAAAAAATCAGCCGGGCGTGGTGGCGGGCGCCTGTAGTCCCAGCTACTCGGAGAGGCTGAGGCAGGAGAATGGCGTGAACCCGGGAGGCGGAGCTTGCAGTGAGCTGAGATGGCGCCACTGCACTCCAGCCTGGGTGACAGAGCGAGACTCCGTCTCAAAAAAAAAAAAAAAACCTCTTCTCTTCCATTTTCCTGCCTCCTCATTCTCTGGGGAGTTGGGCAGTCCATCCTGTGGCCTAACTTCAGTCTTTCCTCCTGTTCCTCAGAGGGAGCCTCACCTTGTTGCTCAAGGCTGTGTGACTCTCCAGAGCCTGGGCACCCAATGAACTCTCAGAGGGGGCCAGAAAGAACCAGCCACATGTATGCCCCCAGCCCACCCTGAAGGCAGAGAAGCGTCTTGGGCTCAGGGAGAGATGTGCTGGGAGGTGTGGAGTGAAGCGTAGGAGGGGCTGCCGAGGCTCTGGCTTTCTTTTTTTTTTTTTTTTTTTTTTTGAGACGGAGTCTCGCTCTGTCGCCCAGGCTGGAGTGCAGTGGCACTATCTCGGCTCACTGCAAGCTCTGCCTCCCGGGTTCACGACATTCTCCTGCCTCAGCCTCCCTCCAAGTAGCTGGGACTACAGGCGCCCGCCACCATGCCCGGCTGATTTTCTGTATTTTTAGTAGAGACGGGGTTTCACCATGTTAGCCAGGATGGTCTCGATCTCCTGACCTCGTGATCCGCCCGCCTCGGCCTCCCGAAGTGCCGGGATTACAGGCGTGAGCCACCATGCCTGGCCAACTCTGGGTTTCTGATTCCACTTCTGTTTCCCAGGGCGACGCTCCCCAGTCCCCCCACCCCCGACCCCGGAATCATGCATCGGACTACACGGATCAAAATCACAGAGCTGAACCCCCACCTCATGTGTGCCCTCTGCGGGGGGTACTTCATCGACGCTACCACTATCGTGGAGTGCCTGCATTCCTGTGAGTTGGGGGGAGGGGAGCTGCTCAGGGTGGGCAGCCTCTGTGCCCAGATTGGGGCGGGCACGGCCTGAGGAAGGTAGCACACAAACCCTTACCCTGAAGAGCCAACGCGCCCACGTGTCTGCTGGGAATCCTCAGGTCACAGAGGGCCTACCTCGCAGGGGCGACTGGGCACGGGGCATCAGCCCAGAAGTTCATTTCAAGGACTCGCATCTGAAATCTCAGTTCTTTCTTGAAATGGCTGAAATTTTATGCCCTGAAGACGCAGACACCCCTTGTTTGCACTGTGGGCTTGGGAGCAGGGGGGTGGGACCCAGGGGCATCTTGAACACGCTGGCTTTTGTCCCCCACTCCATCGGGGAGCTTGGGACTCAGGGCTGACCTTCTGCGTTGTACATGACACTGGCCTGTCTCACACAAGATCCAGCTTCCCTCAACAATGCACAAGGACAGGTACCACACGTGCAAAACACACATCGCCACATTGGGCCTCAGAGCAGGGACAGGGTGGAGGAGAAGGGATATCTGAGTCTGAGCAGAGGGCGGGGAGGCTGGTCCTGGGGTCGGAAGGCGGCTCTGACTCTCCTCTCTCTCTCCACACCCCCAAGTCTGCAAAACCTGCATTGTGCGCTACCTGGAGACCAACAAATACTGCCCCATGTGTGACGTGCAGGTCCATAAAACCCGGCCGCTGCTGAGCATCAGGTGGGCTTGGCACCGCACCTCCTGCCCCCTCGATCCTCTGGGTCAGCCTCCTCCATCCCACCCACTCTCTGTGCTTCCTTCAGCCAAGGCGGCAGGTGTGGGAGAAGCATGGGGTGTGGACCTGGGCTACTCCCCTCCCTTGGGGTCACATTTGGCTCATCATAGGCTGAGGCATACTAGAGGGGCAAAGACCAGACCCACAGGGATCCTAATGCCTGGGCACCGGTCTCAGGAAGGGGGTGGGAAGAGGGGTCCCCTGGCTGGGAGAGCAGGGTGAGGTGGGAGCAGTTCTGTGGAGGGCAGTTCTCTGGAGAGCGCATTGCTGATAAGCCCTGTCCATTTTTCCCCAGGTCTGACAAAACCCTTCAAGACATTGTCTACAAATTGGTCCCTGGCCTTTTTAAAGGTATCTGCACACCATTCCTCCTCCTGCCCACCAACCCCATTTCCCAACCCATGGCCCTGTCCTCATCCTGCTGCCTTCTTCTAGATGAGATGAAACGGCGGCGGGATTTCTATGCAGCGTACCCCCTAACGGAGGGTGAGTGTGCTCGCGTCTGTGTGTGTGTGCACGGTCGTGCCTGGGACCACGTAGGTGTGTAGTGCTACCACTCACCCTCTGACCTCCTCCGTGCACACCTCCCCAGAAGGTGGCCGGACTCACCTGGCGGAGTTCATGATCCCCGGGTCTTTGGCGGGCTCCCTTCCTACATCCTCCGCCAACCGGAGAGCTCTCTCTTTCTGCAGTCCCCAACGGCTCCAATGAGGACCGCGGCGAGGTCTTGGAGCAGGAGAAGGGGGCTCTGAGTGATGATGAGATTGTCAGCCTCTCCATCGAATTCTACGAAGGTGCCAGGCAAGTCTGGCCCAGGCTAGCCCCTTCTGGGCTCCTAGGCTGGGTCACCCCTTCTCCCACCCAGAGCCCTCTGGATGTGTCCATTGACGGATCATCCTCCTGGGTCTCCTGGTTCTTCCTGGGTCTTCCTAGCTTCATTCTTTCTCCGTCCCCAGGGACCGGGATGAGAAGAAGGGCCCCCTGGAGAATGGGGATGGGGACAAAGAGAAAGTGAGTGCTGGGGCCTGCCTAGGACTGGAATGTGGGCTGGGAGGGAGTGGCCTGGGGTGGATCCCCTACCATGGGTGCCTGTGCCCCAGCAGACAGGGGTGCGCTTCCTGCGATGCCCAGCAGCCATGACCGTCATGCATCTCGCCAAGTTTCTCCGCAACAAGATGGATGTGCCCAGCAAGTACAAGGTGGGTCCCTGGGCCTTTCAAAAAATGAGTGTCTGTGTATGGGTGTGTCAGAGATTCTGTGCACCCCAGCCATTGGTCAGAGCTGGCTATGTGTCACCCAGGGTTTGCGTGGTTAACTGAGCCCATGTGTTAACAGAAGGGTGGTTGAAACCAAGATTAGGGGGCAATCTAGGGGTGTTGAAGTCAGTGTGCAGTGGTGCATGGGACGAAGATGGTGTGTATGTGTGCATGTTGCACACTCGGAACTGTGGCAGAGGTGAGTGCAAAAACGCAGGGCCTCCTCTGGGGTCGGTTGGCTGTGGGAAGGCTAGTCTGAAATTCCAACAGAGCTCCAGGACATAGCTTTTCAAGCTTGAAGGTATATGTGTCCCCTGGAGATCTTGTTAAAATGCAGATTCCGACTTAGTAGATTCTATATTTCCTTTTTTTTTTTTTTTTTTGAGATGGAGTCTTGCTCTGTCACCAGGCTGGAGTACAGTGGAGCGATCTCGGCTCACTGCAACCTCCGACCCCCCCGGGCTCAAGCAATTCTCCCACCTTAGCCTCCCGAGTAGCTGGGATACAGGCATGCAGCACCACACCCAGCTAATTCTGTATTTTTAGTAGAGACGTGGTTTCTCCATGTTGGTTAGGCTGGTCTTGAACTCTCGGCCTCCCAAAGCTCTGGGATTATAGGCTTGAACAACCACACTCAGCCTAGGCATTGGTGTTTGTTTGTTTTTTGTTTTGTTTTGAGACGGAGTCCCGCTCTGTTGCCCAGGCTGGAGTTCAGTGGCACTATCTCCGCTCACTGCAAGCTCCGCCTTGCTCACTGCAAGCTCCGGGTTCACGCCATTCTCCTGCCTCAGCCTCCCGAGTAGCTGGGACTACAGGCGCCCACCACCGCGCCCGGCTAATTTTTTGTATTTTTAGTAGAGACGGGATTTCACCATGTTAGCCAGGATGGTCTCGATCTCCTGACCTTGTGATCCGCCCGCCTCGGCCTCCCAAAGTGCTGGGATTACAGGCGTGAGCCACCGCGCCCGGCCACATTGGTGTTTTTTAAAGCTCCCTGAGTGATTCCATTTTGCAGCTGGGGGTGAGAGCCAGAGTTCCAGGAGATCCCCCTGAGCCTTTTCAGCTCCTCTGGGAGACCTGCCAGAGATAGGAGACCCAGACAGCTGTGTGCATGGTGGGACCAGGGGCTGCTAACAATAGGGGAATCTTCTCTGGACCCCTTCCTGCCTGGTGGTCAGGAGTTATGTTGGAACAACTCTGACAGGGAAGTCAAATCCACAGTGAAACCCCAGAGAAATAAGGGACCATCTGTAAATCCACTCTTTCCATTGCCCCACCTCCCAGTCCCCCACATTCCCAGCCTGGAGCCCCAAGCTGGCCAGGGTCATGGTGTCCTCCGCTTCCCTCCCCCAGGTGGAGGTTCTGTATGAGGACGAGCCACTGAAGGAATACTACACCCTCATGGACATCGCCTACATTTACCCCTGGCGGCGGGTGAGCCAGAGAGTGGGGCAGGCAGGGAGCAGACTCCCGCAGGGTCTGGCATTGGTCTGTGGCCACATGGGCCACCCTTCTCTAATCAGAGACAGTCCATCCCTTGTCCCATGAGCTGCCTGTCCAGGGCAGCTTGCTACAGCAGGTCAGCCTCTGGGCCATCTCTTGCGGGTGACTTTGCGCTCAGGAGACAAGGTTCCTTGGGCAGATGGTGTCCCCCAATTTGGGGGCAGAAATAGGTGCTGGCAGCTGCCGTGTGTTTGCCTTCCTCTCTCCCCTGTCTCCTCTCTGACAGAGTCTCTGCTCTTAGACCTTTTGCCTCTCTGGGTCTTCATGCGCCCTGTATCCTTGTGTCTCTCCTCTCCAAGGCCCCATCCCATCCCTTTTTTCGAGTTTGGACACTGTGGGGTGGAGCTGGTGGCCCTTTAGTTGACCTCTCTCTCCTGATACCTTCCCCTTCCCTGTGTCTCTCCTCCCCACTCTCCCCGCAGAACGGGCCTCTCCCCCTCAAGTACCGTGTCCAGCCAGCCTGCAAGCGGCTCACCCTAGCCACGGTGCCCACCCCCTCCGAGGGCACCAACACCAGCGGGGCGTCCGAGTGTGAGTCAGTCAGCGACAAGGCTCCCAGCCCTGCCACCCTGCCAGCCACCTCCTCCTCCCTACCCAGCCCAGCCACCCCATCCCATGGCTCCCCCAGTTCCCATGGGCCTCCAGCCACCCACTCTACCTCCCCCACTCCCCCTTCGACAGCCAGTGGGGCTACCACAGCTGCCAACGGGGGTAGCTCGAACTGCCTGCAGACACCATCCTCCACCAGCAGGGGGCGCAAGATGACTGTCAACGGCGCTCCCGTGCCCCCCTTAACTTGAGGCCAGGGACCCTCTCCCTTCTTCCAGCCAAGCCTCTCCACTCCTTCCACTTTTTCTGGGCCCTTTTTTCCATCTCTTCTACTTTCCCCAGCTCTTCCCACCTTAGGGGTGGGGGTCGGGTTTTATAAATAAATCTATATATATATGTACATAGGAAAAACCAAATATACATACTTATTTTCTATGGACCAACCAGATTAATTTAAATGCCACAGGAAACAAACTTTATGTGTGTGTGTATGTGTGGAAAATGGTGTTCATTTTTGGGGGGTCTTGTGTAATTTGCTCTTTTTGGGAGTGCCTGGAGATGAACTGGATGGGCCACTGGAGGCCCAGTAAAGCTCTGCACCGTCCTCGCTGTTTCCCAAGGCAGATGGTGTGTTGGGGGCCCCTTCAGACCCAAAGCTTTAGGCACGATTCCAACTGGCTGCATATAGGAGTCAGAATTGTTTCTTTCTCTCCCCGTTTCTCTCCCCATCTTGGCTGCTGTCCTGCCTCTGACCAGTGGCCGCCCCCCACATTGTTGAATGTCCAGAAATTGCTAAGAACAGTGCCTTTTACAAATGCAGTTTATCCCTGGTTCTGAGGAGCAAGTGCAGGGTGGAGGTGAGACCTGCATCACCTCCTCCTCTTGCAGTGGAAACTTTGTGCAAAGAATAGATCTGCTTTTTTTTTTTTTTCCTGTGTGTGTGGCCTTTGCATCATTTATCTTGTGGAAAAGAAGATTCAGGCCCTGAGAGGTCTCAGCCCTTGGAGTTCCACTGTGGCTTTAGCATTGTGAAGCGCTGCACCCCCACCGACCTTACCCTCACCGGGGAACCCTCACTAGCAGGACTGGTGGTGGAGTCGCACCTGGGGCCTAGAGTGGAAGTGGGGGTGGGTTAACCTCACACAGCACAGACCCCAGACTTTGCCAAAGGCAAACAGCCTTCCAATTGCCCCTCCACCCCCAGCTGAGGCCTGGTCACCTGGTCAGGACAGAGCAACTGCATCTAAAAGCACAAGAAGACAGAAACCTGTAAGCTCTGACCACACCCCCAACCCTTGAGAGGTCAGCGGACCACCTCCTTAGGGACAGGCCCTGGCAGGTCACTGCCCACCGAGATTTCCTCATGTGTGCATAGATCTGAGAGGAGACAGGAGTCGAGACTCGAGATTCCATCATAGCCTAGGTGTGTGGGGTTGGGAGCCCCCTGATGGGCTTGTCTGTGTTTGCACCTTGTCCTGTGTCTGAGGTCCTGTGACTGTACCCTCCTTTGCCTTGGGACATCTGTATCTCTTGGCTTTGTAATAAATGCTGCATACTTTCTGGAGCCTGTAGTTCTTTGGGGTGGAGGGAAGAAGGGAAGGGTGCCTCTCATCTCTGGTTTTAGCCTGGCTTGGGGACCCCATACAGAATGAATCTGAACTGCCCTGTCCTGTGGCTGGTCAGGTGCCCCCAGCCCACAGACAGGTTAAAATCTGGAGCAGGAGGCAGCACGTGGGCCTCACAGCAGTGACTGCAGGACCACCAGTCTGGTTGGGCAGGCTCGTTTTTGCCGTCTTCCCCATCAACAAACATTGAACCAGGAACCACTCCCGCCTGCCCCAGACTGGAGACTTTTAGGTTATAAGGAATAATTCTTCCTTCAGAGCCAGCTGTGGGTACCAGAATCTCTTTCTTGGGCTCAGCACCTGTTTCCTTTCCCACAGAAGTGGGTGCCTGTCAGAGGCCTGGAGCCAAGGCCACCTGTGGCTGGACAGCAGCAGCCCCCTCAGAGTGGGGAGCCCACTTCTGCCTTCTGCACGCGCTCACTCCTGTGGGTACCATCGCAGTACGGGGGCCTCTGAGTGGCCTTGCAGGTACAGAGTGCCACCGTGCGGGTCTCTTGGGCCTTGAACTTGAGTGGAGATAGGCCAGTGCGTTGGAAGAAGTGGGAGCCATCACAGAAGGGCTGGTGGGGGAAAGACAGGAGTCAAAGACTTGACCCCACCTGCTGGGGCAGGGCAGGGCGGGGCAGGGCAGGGCAGGGTAGGGCAGGCTGCAGGAGCTCAGGGGGAGTGGAGCGCAGTGGTTAGGGTGCAGGCTCCAGAGCGAGACTGCCGGGGCTCACTGAGTGACCTCTCTTATCTGTAATGTGGGGGGTGATAAGAGTAGAGTTGTATGAGGAAATAAAATAATGATCGTGGTGCACTTTGCCTATAGTAAGTGTCTGGTAAGTATTTACAGAGTGTTTATAGCATTAGTCTCTGGGACACCCAGAGGGCCAGGACACTAACAGACGTGTGTGTGTGTGTTTGTGTGTGTGTGTGTGTGAATGGCTCTGAGTCTCCACTGGATCATGAAATTCATTTCCTTCCCATGTTCCTGGGTTAAAACTTCTTTGGGCTGGAGAGTACACTGTGGTAGCAATTTTGTTTGGCTCCAGGGAATAACTGGGCACGTGACAGGGAGTGAAGGTTACAGGGAGGAGGGGATGCCCCATAGCAAACTGGCTGGCTGGCACAGAAGTTTACTCCCCATCCCAGAAGCCGCTCAAGCAGAGACTGGGTAATGGAAACAGGCCCAGAGAGGTGAAATGCCTTGCTAGCTGAAGGCAGAACTGGTGCCAAGGCCTTTTTTTTTTTTGACAGGGTCTCACTCTGTTGCCCAGGCTGGAGTGCAGTGATGCAAACACGGCTCACTGTAGCCTCAACCTCCTGGGCTCAAGCGGTCCTCCTTCCTCAGCGTCCAGTATGGCTGGGAACACAGGCCCGCCTCCATGCTAGTCTTTGGTGGGGGTAGAGGCATTTGTAGAAGCGGGGTCTCAACTTTGTTGCCCAGACTGTTCTTGAACTCCTAGACTCAAAAGATCTTCCTGCCTTGGCCTCCCAAAGTGCTGGGATTACAGGTGAGCCACCTCGCCTGGCTGAACCAAGGCCTCTTGACATTGGAGTTAGGGTGGGATAGAAGAGAGATGAGAGAAGCGTGCAAATAGAAACCAGCAACTTGTCTTAGAGGGCTTGAGGTGCATGGACCTAAGTGGGACTCAAGGACCATGGGCTGCTGACACCATGCCACATAGCTTGAAGGAACACTGGTCAGAGCTCTGCCCAGGAAGGAAAGGGGCCAGGGAGGCAAACAATACGGGCAGGTTCCTGCTGGGATGAAAGGCTCCTGGGCAGAAGGGGAAGCAAGTGGGGCAGGCAGTGAAGCTGAGAAGACGGCAAACTGTGGCAAGCGGCCAGGAAGTCCCATAAACTGAGAAGGAAGAGTTTTCTGGAAGAAGAGTGGAGAGGGGCACAGGGGAAGGCTGGGAGGCTTTGGAGGCAGGAGAGCCTGAGCAGAATCTCTTCCCAATGTGTCTATGGCCATACCACCCTGAATGCACCCAATCTCATCTGATCTCGGAAGCTAAGTAGGGTCAGGCCTGGTTAGTACTTGGATGGAAGACCGCCAGGAAATACCAGGTGCTGTAGGCTTTCGAGGTTCAAGGCCTCGGAACCTATGGCCCAGGTGCTTCCTGGAAGAAGACAGGGAAGGGCCAGGTGAGCTTCGCCATGCAGTGCACCTCTGAGAAACAAACAGCTCCAGAAGAGCCCACTGGAAGCCTGGCCACACCAGGCTGGCTGCGTGGACTGAGTTTCTGTCTCTCTGGCTTCATTGCAAGGGGTAGATGCAGTGAGCTTAAGGTTGCTGGTGGGCACTGGCCTTTTGTGCCTAAGCCCCCTTGGTGTCCCTCAGGTATGTGTGGGGAAGAATAAGATCATCCTGGGTGGGAACTCACTGGAGACACCAGGCTGTTCCTAGCCAGAGGTATCAGCAGGAAGGCAGGTAGGGGTCTCACCTGCTTCTTGCTGCGGCCACACACACACCACCTGTAGGTTTTCCCTGCCACCAGCTCCACCTTGATGGGGGTCTTCAGGGCCACCACGGACCTGGCTGGGGTTCTAGGGAACCACCGGGCCTGTGGCCAGGGAAGATGAGGGGCTCAGGGTTAGCTCAAGCCCTGGAAGCACCTTCCTGCCTGCGACCCTTCCCAGTTTCCCACTGGCCTGTGTGTCCAGGTTTCCTCTACAAGAGGCTGATCTGATACCACCCAACAAGACCATTCCCCAGGACACCATAGGACCGTGAGCTTTGGTCAGGGAAGACATTTCAAAGCCATGCAGGCACTCAGGTTTCAGGGTCCAGCTGCCTTCCCTGAAACGCTGGCTCCCACCTGGGTGCTAGGGAAGGCGGGCCAGGATCCTTCCAGCCTACCCACACTGGGGCTTGGTTCATTAGGTGCTGCTGTCCTCAGAACAGAAGACTGGCTCCCTGCCCAGTGCCCTCTGGTCCGCCCCACCTCCCTGAGAGCCACGGGCTAACTCCAGGGAATAGGGCTGTACCCTTCCTAGCTCCATTCCCTGTTTCTGCCTTTGAGATCTCCATGCCTGGGGGTCTTGTGCGAGGAGGAGGGGAGGATGGGGGTACTCACCAGCCAAGAGGAGATGTCCCGCCGTGGGTTCAGGGCCTGCAAGGTCCGCAAGCATGGCAGGCATCACAAGACGGTGGTTTGGAAATGGAAAAATAAAATCAGTGGAAAGGGAAGGACACGAGAGGCCATCTGGGAAGGAGGAGGTGACAGGGCTGAAGGGGCGAGGGTAATGAGAGGGTAAGAAAAAGGTAGCAAGAGAAGGTGCTGGCTGGGGAGGTCCTGGCAGGGACTGGAGCTCGGGAAAAGCCTGTGAGCTGAGGCAAGCCAGACACCGGCGGGGCGGGCCGGGGGCTCCGGGATGCTCGGCCGGGCCGGGGCTGGAGTGGGGGCTGGCAGGGGCCCGGCTGGGGTTCGGGACGGGGGCCGGTGCGGGGCGGGGGTGCTCACCCGGGCGCCATGCGCCGCCGGCCGCAGGATCGCCCCCACGCCGCGCATAGTCGCTTCCCGCGCCGCGCCCGCCGGCTTCGCCCCCGCCGGGTCACCTCCCCGCCCCTTCGGTCCCCGGCTCGCCAGGCCTCGGAAGACGCCGCGGCGTTCTGCGAGAGCGGAGGCCAGGGGCCAGCGGGGTACGGAAGCCCGGCCGCGGCTCCCGCCCAGCGGCCTCCTCGGCGCGCCGGGCGTGAGCGGTCGGTTCTGCGCCCCCTGCCGGGCGGGCCTGGCAGCGGAACGCCCCGCGCGCAGCCTCGGCGCCTGGGGCACCCCTGAGGGCGCTGGAGGGACCCTCCCAGGAGTCGCTGTTGCTGGCCGAGCCTCGGCCGCGCTTCAGGGTCCCGACGGCCGGGGCCCATGGACTGATACACCCTGCGGGGTGGGCCCGGGTGTGCTGAGCGTCTGTGCGCGCTCTGCCGCTGAATGCCGACAGAAGGGCCGCAGCCCACGCCCGCCTACCCTCCCGCAGTTGGCACCCACCTCCTGTCCCCTTCCATAAAGCGAGACTACGCAGGGGCTTTTCGGATTTTTTTTTTTTTTTGCAAAACATTCTTTTATTAAAAGAACAAGTGCTGTTTACGAACTGCCCTTCGTACAAATAACATCCGTTATACAAAGATACAAGATCCGGGTTATGCACAATTCCAGGCTTGGAGGTGGCAGGGGGGCATCGCCTTTGGGCTGAGGATATCAAGGTTTTAGAAAGAATGAAAAAGGAGCCCCTGGGTTTGCAATCTGTGGCTTCCCCTCCCTGCTCCCTAGGAAGGGTCTGCTACATGGAAACAGGCTGGGATAGAAAGGGGGCGGGACGGGAGCAGGGGTGGGGTCTCCAGTCCCACCACCCAAGTCCCAAGTTGAGCTGGAGAAAGTGAACAAAGGGGAATGAAGGCACCCCTCAGTTCCCAACTTTTCAGTAGGTCAAGACAAAGTGGTCGGGAGCTAGACACACTCTCAATCCTGATCGACATGGCGGGAGAGAGCCAAGGCTACTTGCCCACCTTCCTTGGAATTCCCAGTTGAAGTTACCTCAATCCCTCTAGGCACCTCTCCCCAGGAAAATAAGTTGAGATAAAGGAGAACTGGGTGCAAGCTGCCTACCCCTAACTGGCCCATTGCACACCAAGGAAGATCCTAGAAGCTGGCAGGGGGAGCCTGTGCCTTTGAAAACCTGTCTTCATTTCCAATTTGGGAAAGAGAAGCCTGGAGGTTACCCTTTCTTGGAGCTGGCCCCTGGCTTGGGCTCCTCTCATTTCTCTAGACCCTTCCTAAGAGTCTGGGGTGAGCACCTCCCTAGAATTCAGTATGGGGGGAACGGGCAGGGGACCCCTCATCAGCCTCAAGGTCAGGACACCTTCAGGCAGCAGCAGACCCAGGAGCCTGAGGGGGAAAAAACCCCACAAATAGGAAAAACAAACCAAGACAATCCTTAAAGTGTCATTGTCCATAGAGAGGATCCACCAGCTCTGAGCTAAGACAGTCAGTGCCACAGATACCCTCCCACCCCGGGCATAGCCCTGCACTCACACCGTGTGTCACACACACAGGGACAGCCAGCCAGCCATGTGGAGACCATGCTGTGGGGCAGGGGAACCAAGGGCCAGGAGCCACAGTCCTGAGGGCTGGTCCTGGCCCTGTCACTGAGCCCCTTCTAGGCTTGGAGCTGTCATCTGTGATGGGAGGAGCTAGCTGAAATGACCCCTGAAGACAGGTCCCTTCAGCGCTGGCATGCACCAGTTGTGACCCCACAGCAGGCACTGCCTCTATATGCACCCCCACTCACACCTCCTCACTGAGGGTGGGAACACCCGACTCCACATACTCACCCACTCACACCTCCTCACTGAGGGTGGGAACACCCGACTCCACATACTCACCCACTCACACCTCCTCACTGAGGGTGGGAACACACGAAGCTCTGCTCTCATGCGTTTCCAAACTCTGCTTCCGCTCTGCAAACCACATCCTTCCCCTCCCCCAGACAAAGAGATCTACAAATCTGGGTCCCTTCCCACCCTCCACCATCCAAATTCACTCTCAAAAAAGGGACTGAGGTTAGGAGAGGGTGAGATCATTACAGCCATCCCCCTGCGTTGGTATTCTGCTCCTCCTGAAGCTTTTGAGACCTTTCCCGTTGAAGCTCCCTGAGAAGGAAACGCCACTACCTCTCTCATGAGAGACGGGGGAAGAGGAGAAGAGGGCTGCACCCATTCATACCCAGCCTGGGCCCTGTCTTCAAATCGAACCTAACCGCCACAGTAGCCCAGTCTGGGGAATGCAAGCAGCTTGGGAAAGTTGGAGAACAGACACTTGGAGATGAGAATCCCAGGCTTTGGGTTGGGTTGAGGGAGGGAAGAAGTGTTCTGGGCGGGGGTGGGGGGTGGGTTGTCTTGGTTTCAATGCACAGAATCACTTGGACCTCTCACTCTTCAACATGGCAACCTCGGGGTAGACTTACTTCCCTTCCCATCCAGACAAAAGTTAAGTTTCGCTCTAAGTGGGCCAGCCTTGGGCAAGGGCGTGGGTGTGAATGAGCAACTCCTCTAAGAATCTCTGAAGTTTACTTTTTTTTTCTTTTTTGAGACAGAGTCTCACTCTGTCACCCAGGCTGGAGTGCAGTGGCACAATCTCGGCTCACTGCAGCCTCAGCCTCCCGGGTTCAAGTAATGCTCGTGCCTCAGCCTCCCAAGTAGCTGGGATTACAGGCACGTGCCATCATGCCCGGCTAATTTTTGTATTTTTGATAGAGACGGGGTTTCACCATGTTGGCCAGGCTGGTCTTGAACTCCTGACCTTAGGTGACCCGCCCGCCTCAGCCTCCCAAAGTGTTGAGATTACAGGCGTGAGCCACAGCGCCTGGCCTGAAGGTTACTTTTCTTTTCAGTGGTTTGGGGCAGGGAGTTATACAGCTTAATAGATTAAGATGAATAAAATGCTGAATTCTATTATTTCTTTCTAACATATTTAGCATTAATAAAAAGTATTTCTGAGGTCATCACAACTGCCTCCCCCTCCCCCAAGCCCTTGCAAGTGCCTAAGAAATTGCCTTTGAAGGATTCCCACCCCCCTCCATTATCAGCTCCCTAACATCTTACAAAGTCTTATCAACAGGAATATTAATATTATTTTCAGTATCAGAAAAAAAAAAACAGTTGAGCAGCACAGGCAAAAATATATCTGCACTACGTTTCTGTCGTTGCCAAAAATATACACATCTTCTTTTCTTTATTAAAAAAAAAAAAAAAACGCAACAACAAAAACCCAAACAGAAACACACACAGAAAAATCCACACATGCAAAGAGACTGACAAGGCCGGAACCTGGGGAAGCTGGAAACCCCTACCCTGGGCTCCAACCCCAGTGCAACTGAAACAGGGACACAGGCTTCGCCTTGCCTCTTGCCTCTCTCCTGACTGTCCACTCAGCCTCTGTGCCAAAGGCCTGGGCAGGCGGGGACTCTTTGAAGGTGAGAATTGCCCACTCTACCCTGGGGAAATAGCTGGTGGGTGAGGGGACAGTTGTTAGCTTAGTGGCTCCCCTGGTTGGTGGGGGTGGGGTGCAGGAGGCAAGCTGGCTAATTCTGGGAGGGAGGCTTTTGCTAAAAGCAGTGGCGTTTCCCCCCACCTTACCCCCTCCCCCAAGCCCTGGGGCTCCCCTTGTGCCAGAGAAGGAGGAGGAAGCTATCAGTGGGGTAGGGGGCCCTAAGGGGGCCCTGAGACCATGTGGAGTCAGGGTAGGGAAGGCAGGATATTACCCTGATTCAAAGCCCTGTGCCCCCAGTAACTCTCCAATATTGGAGTACTGCTCTGGTGTTTGTTAACCATTCATGCCCCCAGAGAGGGACCAAAGTTGGTGAGGTGAGGAGGGTACAAATAAGAGCTGGGAGGTCCCCTCTCTGGCGCTGCTTCATCTGACCACTGCGCCTATCCTTGCCCTTGGCTGCCCTGGGTCCAGGGGGAGAGAGACAGGAAGACAGACACATACACACACACCACACACACATGCACGCACACATACACTCACACACTGAGTCGGGCAGCTCCATCTCCCCACCCTCGGCACTCCTAAGTCCAATAGTGCAAACAAAGGGCGGGGCACCAAGGAAAGCCGGAGCCTCCCTGCACCTGCCCTCTCCTCCCCATCACGGGGCCCCAAAAGGTTGAGGAGGCTGGGGCTGAGTGTGATGCTCTCCTGCCCCTTCTCCAGCCCCCGACATCTGTGGGCTTTTACAAGCTCAGCTTGTGCCCCTGCGCTGGGGGGAGGGATGGCGAGAAAAAGTCCAAGGGGTCCCTTCTGCCATCTGCCCGAGCTGGGAAGAAACTGCAGGTAAAGTGGGTCCAGCCCTTCTTCCATAAAAGATTTCCCCGCAGGGACAGGCCCAGGGCCTCTCCCTCCACTTCTCCCCATTCAAGTGCTGATCCATTTCATGTGACAGGTCCAACCAACCCCCTACTTCTGCCATGGCCCACTCTGCTCTCGGGGGGGACCTCCAAAACATTTGCTGGAGGTGGACCTCCTAGGCTGGCTTGCAGACTGTCCTTCCTCTGAGCCTCACAAAGCGGACAGTGCGTAAAGGGAAGGGGGCCAGATGGAGAGGGCTCCCCTCTCAGTCTCAGTCCTCAACACCAGGAGCTCCCCACACCTCCTGGACCTCAGCACAGGCTCTGGGTCAAGGCTCTCCAGGGTCTGGGCGCAGGTGCCTGCTCCAGGCTAGGACCCCTCAGGCCAGGATCTGTTCCCTCCACTTGGGGGGTCAGGAGGGGTGAGGGTGGATTTAGCCTTTTTCCTGGTTGGCTGAGGCTCCTTTGTCAACGGTCTGGAAAGAGAGGGAGGGAGGCCGGGGATGTGGGAAGTGTCAGGTCCTAAACCCCAGATAAGAACAGCTTCCTGGACCAAGAAAGCTGCTGTGGGGTGCTGAAACGGGGCCAATGGAAGCCCCTGGCCTGGGCTCTGAGGGGTGCGCACCAGGGCCGATGCGCAGGGGTGTGAAACCACCCTGCAGAAGAGCACCGGGTTGCGTGGGCATGTGGGAGCTAAGGCTGTGTGCCCTCAGGAGAGGGAGAGAGGGCCTTTCTGACACTGGCCTACCCAGAGGGTCATCTTTTTCTAATTGGTCGGCTCAGAAACAAAATGGCTTTTTCTAATTGGTCCTCCCCGAGGAAGGCTGTTTTCTAATTGGTCCTTTTCCTCTGAGCCCATGCTCAGATCGGATCTTTCTTGGCCCTGCAGGAGGGCACCCATGTGCAAGCAGAGGCCCTGGGGTCTGAGGCAGGGCACTTTACTGACCTAGGGGTTGCTTCCTTCCCCCTGCTGAGGTACCTGATGATAAAGCCTTCTGACAATCCATCTCTACCTATCCCTCAGAGGGGAGGCAGGAAGGCCCCGGGCCCCTTACTCACCCCTCCTTTGGGGCCACCGCCACTGCCGTCTGCTCCCGACAGGCTGAGGAAGGGGTTGGTCTGGGCAGTGAGGACTGGAGGTCCGCCTGCTGCTGCCACTGCTGCAGCTGCAGCTGCTGCGGCCATGAGACTTGTGTTGTTGCCAAGCGAGGGAGCCACTAGGGCTCCGGCGGGCAGCAGGGGTGGAGCAGACGCTGTGGGCAGCAGGCCAGGGGTGCCCGCAGACAGCAGCGGGGTGGAGCTTCCTGCCAGCAGGCTGGCCATGGGCAGCTGGGAGCCCCCAGCCATCTGCAGGCGCTGCAGCTCCCGTTTCTGCTGGATCTGCTGGATCATCTGGTAGACAACAGTCTGGTGTTCCTGCAAGTGGGGCAGACTGCTTGTTGGCCAACAGTCCTGGGGGTCTCTTCCCTGCTGCCTGCCTGCCCTGCCTGGCCAGGCCCCACCCCATCACACTGGAACCAGGAGGCAAGAGGCCTGTGAGACAGTCAAGGTACTGTCTCGAATTTCCCACTTAGCCTCGGTCTCCCCATCTACACAAGAAAATGGTTGCACGCCATTGGTATTTGCCAGCTGCAGCACTGCCGGCCAAAAGCAGGGTATTTACTATCTCTGGCCCTGCCCACAGAATCACCCCTCAGCTCCTAAGACAACCACAGACGCCCCCAAGTTGAAAAACACTAAACTAGGTCAATAGTTTTCTTTTCTTTTCTTTTTTTTTTTTGTGAGACGGAGTCTTGCTCTGTCACCTAGGCTGGAGTACAGTGGTGCGATATTGGCTGACTGCAACCTCCACCTCCTGGGTTCAAGTGATTCTCCTGCCTCAGCCTCCCAGGTAGCTGGATTACAGGGGCCTGCCACAACATCTGGCTAATTTTTGTATTTTTAGTAGAGATGGAGTTAGTTTTCAATTCGCCAGACGTGGTGGCTCACGCCTGTAATCCCAGCACTTTGGGAGGCTGAGGCTGGTGGATCACTTGAGGTCAGGAGTTCGAGACCAGCCTGGCCAACATGGTGAAACCCCATCTCTACTAAAGATACAAAAATTAGCTGGGCATGGTGGCATGTGCCTGTAATCCCAGCTACTTGGGAGGCTGAGGCAAGAGAATCCCTTGAACCCGGGAGGCGGAGGTTGCAGTGAGCTAAGATCATGCCATTGCACTCCAGCCTGGGCAACAAGAATGAAACTCTGTCTCAAAAAAGAAAAAAAAAAGTTTTCAATTCCCTTTCTCTTTTGTTTTGTTTGCTTCTATCATTTAAGAGTCATTTATTTTGCTTTGAATAGGCAAAGCATTCTTAATGTCCCAGAAACCAAAATAATATATCAAAGTTTACCTTAAGAACTGACTCCTCCTGCTCCATCTGGTCCCTACAGGCAGCCAGCTGAATTGGTTTCCTGTCTAATATTTCTTTATATGAAAATGTTTATTTTTCTTATTTTTTCAACTCCCTGTTTTGTTTTTGAGACAGGGTCTCATTCTGTCACCCAGGCTGGAGTGTATTGGCGCCATCTCAGCTCACTGCAGCCTCCACCTCCCGGGTTCAAGAGATTCTCCTCCTCAGCCTCCCGAGTAGCTGGGACTACAGGCGTGCACCACCACGCCCAGCTAATTTTTTGTAGAGACTCGGTTTCGCCAAGTTGCCCAGGCTGATCTCGAACTCCTGAGCTCAAGCGATCTGCCTGCCTCAGTCTCCCGTGCCTGGATTACAGACCTGAGCCACCACGCCCGGCTGCTTCCCTATTTTTAAAAAGTAAAACTCCTTTTCTCCAAAGGTAGTTTCAGCTGACCCGACAGGAGACAGACCCAAAGAAGCTGCTGTGGTTGAGGGTGGTGTCACCTGCTCAGCCGCTTAGACCCTGGAGTTTCCCCTGAATGCCTCTGGGGCTGGGACTGAAATGCTCAATAACTGAGGACTTGCTGCCCTCCAGAGTCTCTCACCAGGATGCGACCTGGGGCTATTACAGCAGCCCTTTCTCAATGCCCAGGGGACCCTGGGCATGATCTTATCCCCCTTACCTCCCATGGATGCTCCACAGGGCCCAGCCCCAGGCCCACAGGCCCAGCCTGGAGCTTCCCCTCCCTCTGTCTGCTCCTGCCCTCTTCTGGCTGGCCCTGATCCTCTGAGATGAGCCCTTCCAGGCAGACCAAGGGGCCCCTGAGGCAGGGAAGGGAGGGGCATTACCGGGGTCAGCTGCGGGGAGGCCAGGAGCTGCTGGAGTTGCTGGAGCTGCTGCTCTTGCTGCTGAAGGAGATGTCTCTGCTGCTCCGTAAGGCTAAGGTGGGGGCGGGGGGGGGTGACAACACACAGACCATGGGGGAGGGCCAGGGAAACACTCCTGCTCCCAATCCCAGACTCCTTCAGACCCAGGGGAAGCAAGGCAGGGATGTGCGATCTTAGAGCACTGTGCTCATAGGGTGCAGCAGGAGTGATACAGGTCTGATTTAGAAGAACTGTCCCAGAAGGAAATCCTAGAGTGTAGGACAGGAAGTCAACAATTCTTTTGTCCCTGGGGAGCTACCGTCCAGAGGACACACATGTCTAACAGTCTGTGGAGTCCCTAGAGGCCAAGAGGTGACTAGGATTATATACCCTGTGAGATCAGAGGCCATTTTTCCTTTTAGGGATTGTGGGTGTTTTGGGGAAAATCCCTCCCTTCCCAGAGCCAGCCCCCCCACCCTGTTCCCCTTCCCAGGGCTGAGCTCTCCCTCACCTGTTGAGACAGCCTGGCAGCTGCAGCGTGGGGGCCCCGCCAGCCTGGCTCAAGCTTGCGGGGTTGGGGGCAGCGGCCCCATTCAACCCCCCAAGGAGCCCATTGAGGGGCAGGCCCCCACTGCCTGCCAGCCCCCCCAACAGCCCCTCAGCCATGGGCATGGCCCCCAGCCCCGCTGCCCCGGGTGCCCGGCCCAACCCGTTCTGCGGCTGGGGCGGGAGTGGGGCAGGGGCCCCAGGCAGGGCCAGAGGCAGAGTGGCAGGGCTCTGCTGGAGCAGGGGCAGCGGTGGGGGCGTGCTGTGGAAGGACAGCGACGAGCTGCTGCGGCTCGGGCAGCCTGAGTGTGGGTCCTGGGGAGGGAGGGGGAAGGGAGGGGTCAGAGGGCCAGCATGACTTTTCTGGCCCCTGGCCCAGCACCCACCAGCATTCTCACAGAGCACAGCAACCCCCACTTCACCCCCAGGCACCCTGGAAGAAGCAAGGTCCAGGGATGAGGGCTAAAAATCCAAATTATCTTCACGAATCATGTTTCCTGACCCCTTCCTGGGAGCCCAGCGCTCCTCGTCATCCTCATTTAATAATGGACAATGATGATGGTGGTGACCATCTGGTGAACCAGATCCTGGGCTGAGGGCTTGACCTGTGCTATCTTGCTATTCTCATTTTATGGGTGAAGCCATTGATTTTTGCATAGGTTAAGTAACTCTGCAGGCAAAAGCACTACAGCTGAAGTGAAAGGCTCAGGTTCAAATCCTAGGTCCACAATCCAATGGCTTGGGTGACCTTGGGTTCAACCTGTCTTAGTTTACTCACTCAGAAGCTGGGGGGTAATAGTAATACCTATTCCATAGGCTTACTTTGAAGACTAAATGAATGCTTTAAAAAATCTTAGCATAGGGCATAACAAAGGGCAAGTGTGCAATTAATGCTGGTTATTATTATGATTATTACTGCCCAAGTCACACAGTTAATAAATGGCAGAGAGAGAACAAGAACCCAGTTTGTTGGATTCCAGTAATAACCACAACACAATAGCAACTGCTATTCCAACCGCCACCAATTACACAGGAATTATTTTGTGTGAGGCGCTATAATAAACCCTTCACAAATACTTCTCAAAGAGGCCTTACCCTAACCACTTTCTATCCACAGAAGCAGCCCTCCCCCGTTCTCTCTCACAGCCCTCAATTTCTCTCCACCCTAACATGTCTCCCAGTTTGTAATGACTCCTTCTTTGCTTGGGGTAGCCTATCTTCAGAAGCAGCGCTGTGCCGGTTTTGCTCACTGATTGCTTAGCCAATGCCTGGCACTAAGTGAGCACCTCATAAATATTACTTGATTAAGGGAGGACTGAATGGATCAATCAATTGCTCAGTCAGTCACTTCACTGCCCAGCCTCCAATAGCTGCGGGGAAGAGATGGGACCAGGAGAGCCTTGAGTCTCCCCCTCCTTCCTGCCCCGCTCCTTGCAGCGCCCACCTCAGAAGAAGTGGACAGCGAGTTGTCCAGGCCGAGGCTGCTCTTTCCCGGAGGGCTCTTGCTGGTGCTCAAGGAGTCGCTGCTGCCGGCTGTGGGAGGGATGTCACAGGCTGCAGTCAGGGCCAGTCCGGACTTCAGGGCAGGGGCCTCTCTCTCGGGCTGGGCGGGATCCCCTCACCTTGGGGAGGCAGGCCATAGGGCCCAGGGACAGGGCCGTTGGCGGCAGGCAGGGCAGCAGGCAGGGCAGGGAAGGGCACAGAGAGCTGCACGTTGAGAATCTGCAGCCGCTCCTTTTTGGCCGTCAGGCTCAGGATCTGCTCTTGCAGCCGCTGGTTCTCCTTCTGCAGCGCGTGCAGCGCCTTCAGCATCTCCACGACTGCGGAGAGAGCGAGGAACCTGAGGGCGGGGCGAAGGGGCGGAGGCGGGGCCAGGGGCCTGGGGGCGGGGCCTGGAGGGGAGCCCGGGCTCAGCCCTTAAAAAGGAGGCGCCATCCTAAGGAGGGACACAGGTGAGCTCTGAGAAGAGAGGCGGGACTTGGGGAGCCACAGGTGTAAAGCCCTGGGGCGGAGCCTGAGGCTGGGGTCGAGGCCACAGGGGTCAGGAGAGAAGGGTGGAAGTTGCGGTTTGGTAAGGTCGGGGCCCGGAGGCCACGAGGGCCAAAGGTGGGGCGCAGAGGGACTAGGGCCGGTAGCGTGGCCCGGCAGGGGTGGGAGGTGAGGCCCGGGGTGGCCGAGAGTCAAGGCTGGGGCGGGGCCTAGGGGCGGAACCTTAAAGAAGCTTGGGGACCTCGGGGAGAAAGGTGATTGTTGGGGCCCTAGGGCAGGCGTCCCGACCGGCGCCACCCCTCCTCACTGTTGACGCCGGCCTCCCCGTCGCCCTGCTTCTCCAGGAGCTGCTCCATGTTAGTCGTCCCTGGGGCCGCCGGGTCTAACTGGCCGCCCCCACAGGGCGCAGAGGCTGTCTGGTCGAAGAGTGCGGGGAGGCTGCTGATAGGGGACCTGCGGCCAGAGGGAACCTGGGTTCAGTCGACCCGACCACTCCAGGCTCCTCTGGCCCTTCCCCCGTATCCCCCAGGGGTTTCAGCCCGGCGCCGGTCTCTCCGTCCCTCCTCCCTCAGGTGTCCCTCCTACCCCCAGCTCCTCCCTCCAAGCTGCCCCTTCCCTCACATGGAAGACAGACTCTCCTGAGGGGAGGTCCCCCGACACCGGAAGCTGCAGTCCTCCAGGTCTGGCTCTTGGAAGAAGGAAAGGCTGGGATCAGCGTGGAGGACTGGTCGCTGCCTCAGGGTCCCCGCCCCCGAGGTGGATATGGGATTGGGACCTCACTGCAGACCCCTTTCCCCAGGAATCCCCAACCCCAGATTGGCAGTTCAAGGCCATCGCTGAGGGCCCTGGCTCGGAAACCCTGCCCGTGGGAGGCAAACCCCGGGCATCTGCTCTCTTCCTCCTCTGGGCTGAAGGCTCCACTGTCTGGCTTCTTTCAGATCCACCACCCAGTTCCTTTCCTGGGATATTCAGAGTTATAGAAATTTGAGGTCAAGACAGACCTGGATTGAACTTAAACCTGACATCAACTTTTGTGACCTTGGGCTCCTAACCAGCCTCTCTGAAGTGACTGTTATTAAGATTAAAAGAAGGTAATAAATGTGAAGTGTTTACCTGAAGGGTTTAGCTGGCATGTAGCAAGCCCTTAATGACTGCAGCTATTATCATAATTAGCTCTGTATGACTTTTTACATTCATCAGATCCCTAATCAGGAGGCAAAACTAAAACTCTTCCTTGGGCCACAGAATCCTGATCTGAGTTTTAACAAATATATCACCCTACTCTGTCGTTCTTAAACGTGGAATCATATTTGTCCCCTTTAAGGCTTACCTGAGTCGTCAGCCTGGCTGTAGGCCCCGCCTCCCAGCCTGACAGGTGGTCTCCCCGCACCAATCAGCTTTCTGGGGCTGGGCTGACTCTCCAGGGAGAGGGCGGGGAGCTTGTGACCCGCCCCCTTAACTCGTAAATACCCGGAGAGGTTGGGATCTCCGTAAGCGCTGATCCCAAGGACACACTACGAAGCCAAGGGGGAGCACGCTACACCGGTGAAAACACTGGGCTTGGAGTCAGGAGAACAGAATCTGAGCTTTGGGTCTGCCATTTCCTGCCTTGAGCAAGTCTTCCATCTCTGCCTTTTTCTTCTGTGAGACGGAGCAGTAACTGCCCTGCCCTGCCTTCCCGCTGGGTTCTAACGTGAAAGTGTACCCTGGTTTGCTGTGTGTGGATTTTTTTTTTTTTTTTAAGAGACAGGTTCTCCCTACGTTGCCCAGGCTAGTCTCCTGAGTAGCTGGGATTACAGGCGGGAGCTACCGCGCTGGGATTTTGTTTGTTTTGAGGCGGAGTTTTGCTCTTATCGCCCAGGCTGGAGTGCAATGGAGCGATCTCGGCTCGCTGCATCCTCCGCCTCCCAGGTTCAAGCAATTCTCCTGCCTCGGCAGGAGTAGCTGGGATTACAGGCGCCCACCACCACGTCCAGCTAATTTTTGTATTTTTAGTAGAGACGGTGTTTCACCATGTTGGCCAGGCTGGTCTCGAACTCCTGATCTCAGGTGATCCATCCGCCTCGGCCTCCCAAAGTGCTGGGATTACAGGCGTGAGCCACCACACCCGGCCTGTTTGTTTTTGCAGGGAGGGCAATGGCCAGAGGGAGGGGGCAGCCAGAAAGCTCTCCCATTCTTTCTGGGGTCACATGCAGGTGATGGGTATCAGACCTTTGGGAAGAAAGGGGAGAGGGGGTCAGATATTCACATACCTGTGTGGCTGCTCTCAGCTTGGGCGAGGAGGGGGTTAACGGCACCCATGGGGGTTCCAAAGATGTGGGTAGAAGGGAGGCTAAAGGTAGAGCCAGCCAGAGAAAACACCTAAGGGAGGGAGGTAGAATCCCCTGGCGGTTATTCCTGGATCTAGGGCACAACTGTGTGTACCGGGGTGCAGGGTGCTGGGTGTACTGGGGAGCAGAGGGGACCAGAGCCCGGAGGGAGGTCTGATGGCAACTCAGCACAGTTGCTCCAATTCCCATGGAAGGCTGGGGTCCTCTGTCAGTCTGTCCCCAACCTGCCCAGGGAAGGAGGAGCCCAGGAGTCAGGTCTCACCTGAGTGGTGGAGATAGAAGCAGAGGAGGAGGGGAGGGTGCTGGTGAATGGGGAGCGGCTGAGGCGGGGCAGGGCCGAGGTCCCTGGGGGCCCCAGGAGGCTGGAGGAGAGAGGGGTGCTGCAGACAGCCCGCAGCATCCCGCCACTGTGGGAGATGGGGTCCTTATTACTGGTGTAGATGCCTGCAGGCACAAGGACAGAGGGAAGCACGCGGTTACCCTCCATCCCAGACTCCTGCTCAGCCAGGTGGCTGTCACAGCCCCTCCCCAGCTCGAGTGCTCCCCGGGATCTGGCTACATGCCCCAGTCTAACCCTCTTTTTGCAAAGATGTCACTTCCTGCCTGGGTGACATCTGCTTGCTGCGCCTGCTTGTTAAACTGCCCTGCCGAGGGCTAGGGATTTCCTAGCTTTTCTAATCTCCCTCCCAAAACTTGGTAAAACCTTCTGACAATCTGCCCCCAATCCTTTCCACTCCAGGCATGCAGAGGGGGATGTCCTGCAGGTAACCGTCTCCTCTGTGCTCTATCTTTTGGAGCGGTATCCATCCCATTTCCTTCTAAGTGCGTGTGTAAGCTCTGTTCCTCACTAGACTGTCTGGGCCCTGAAATGCCCTCTGTCCCCAGGGGTCACTAACCTGCCCCTAGTAAGGGGGACTCCAGGCTCAGGCTGGGCAAGCTCCCAGAAGGCCCAAAGTTTCGGGAGGCCAGACCTCCCAGGCCGGAGCTGACCAGGGAACCTCCAGAGAAGGGTGAGGCAGCAGTGGCGGTAAAGCCAGCCAGCTGGGCACTGGGCAAAGATGGGGCAGCTGGGCCCCCAGTGCCCTCCTTGTTCCGGCTGCCCTTGGGACGGCCTGGCCCGTGGCGGCTCCTCTTGCTGGCTTTGTGCTTCTTCTCCTTCAGGCCTGTCTCAGGGGTCTCATCAGCAGGCACAGGGGTGGCACTCAGTGCGGGCATCCGTTTGTGGGTGCCTGCCGAGGCCCCAGACCCCGTGACGTGGGGAGACTTATAGTCCCCAGGGGAGGGCGCCCGGGCCCGGCCTGAACTGGAGGTGGTGGTGGAGAAGCGCATGATGGGCCCAAAGCCAGAGAAGACCACCTTCTGCTCAAAAAGGTCAGCTTTGGGGGGCTCGGGGGCTGAGGGAGAAGGAGGGGCTGAAGGGGCAGGGGCTGTGGGCTTGGAGTACTTGTCCTCCTCTGGCTGCTCCAGCTTGGGGAATGCAGAGAAGTCAGGGGAGCTCTGCAGGGACGAGACTGTGCACAAAGGGAAAACGGTTACAGCTGGACCCCAGATCCCCGCACTCCCTCCCACTCCCGCGTGTACTGGCGGGAGAGAGCTCTCGTCCACGAATGGGGATGCCTGATTTCCTGTCTCAGCTCTGCCACAGTCTGTGTCCTGGGATGAGTACCCCCGACCCCTCCAGCTTTCCCACTTGTAATAAAATGGGGGAGAGTAACTCGCACCCTACTGGCCTCAACAGATGACTGCAGCGATTATAGGAGATAATGTTAACAGCGGTGCTTGAAAAATTGTACCTTGCAGCACAAATGTAGGGGATAAGGAATACTGTTATGAGGTTGGTGCGGTGGCCCCTGAAGGGGAGAGGAGGAGAGTTCTGGTTCAAGAAGGAAAGGTTTAGGGGCAGGTTTGGAGAGGAGGGGATTCCCCATCTTTATCCTGAACCAATGTAGAAGTAAATGAGATGCAAAACCAATATGCAAAGTCCCTTGCCAGAAAAGCTCAGGACAAAAGGCTGTCCCTGCTCCCAGCTTCCTCCCGGATGCCCACACTCACCTGCAGGCTGGAAGGGCCCCCCAGAGGAGGAGGAAGAGGAGGAGGAAGAGGAGGAAGCGGAGGTAAAACTGCTCACACCTTTCCCACTGCTCAGTTTCTTCCCTTTATGACTCAGGCTATGGCTGGAAGACTTTTTCCCCTTTGAGTCCCTGCTGCTCTCAGAGGTCTCCTGCGTGCTGGCCTCGTGGTGGGAGGAAGAGGAAGCCGAGGAGGAGACCTGAAGGAGAGGAGAGAGGAAGGTTCAACACCAGCTGCCTGGGCCTGTGCTGATCCTGATGTGGGAGTGAAGCAAGAGGGCACAGGACCTCGCTCAACTGGGAGAGCCCACAGCTAGTTTCGTGAAGGACTTCCGGGAAGCGAGTGGCCGGGAACTCCTAGACCACGGATATGGGGAGGCAGCTGTGGCACTCCTGGGTGTAAGGCAGAGAGGGGAATTCACTGAACACAAGGTGTCTGTCTTTCACCTTAGGCAGGGAAGATGGAAGCCAAGAGGGAGATGAAAACAGTCCGAGTCTGAAGAGATTTACTCATTGGTCCATTCATTCATTGAATACTTAAGGTGCCTAAGAAGGCTGGACCTATGCTGGAAGTGGCGAGGCAGAGAAGAGGACCCACAGGAGAATGGGCTTCTCTGGTGCCATCCTGGAGCCCTCCAGCTACTACTCCAAACTTCAGCCCCCTGGCTTTCCACCCATTCTCTGACCACCGCATGCTCTTCCTAGACAACCTGAGATTGCACACACTAAGCGTTGGCCAGGAGAGCCTATCCTTACTCTTCCTGGGAAATTTCTCATCCTTTAAAATCCAGCTTAGAAGTCCCTCTTCCCTGAAGCCTCCCTAAATACCTCAGGTGGAACAAGACATTCTGTCCCCTTATTTCCAGAGAACTGTGCACACATGACCACATGTCAACAGCTGCCACTCTGCACTGAAATGTTCTGTCCCGTCTGAGGCACCAGAAACCAGAGAGCGGCAGGGTGGTGGCTGAAGGAGTGTGGGCTCTAAGTCCGGCAGAGCAAGGTATGAGCCTGGTGGACTCTATCCTTCGCCGCCATGTTTTTTTTCTTAATTTATTTTTGGACAGAGTTTCACTCTTGTTGCACAGACTGGAGTGCAATGGTGCAATCTTGGCTTGCTGCAACCTTCAACCTTCAATCACCTCCCGGGTTAAAGTGATTCTCCTGCCTCAGCCTCCCAAGTAGCTGGGATTACAGGCACCAGCCACCACACCCGGCTAATTTTGTGTATTTTCAGTAGAGGCAGGGTTTCACCATGTTGGTCAGGCTGATCTCGAACTCCTGACCTCAGGTGATCCACCTGCCTCGGACTCCCAAAGTGCTGGGACTACAGGCATGAGCCACCATGCCTGGCCTCACCGCCATGTTATACTGTGCAAAGTCTCAACCTCGATGACTGTCAGTGTCTTTACGGGGAGCACTATGCATATGTGGTGAGTTGGATGCAGCATGATGCCAGATACATGGTATAGGGTCAATAAATGATGAGACGTCCGATGGCAGCAGCTGCAGAGACAGTGCTGTGGGCAGGTGAAGAGCACAAGCCTTCAAGCCAGACTGCATTGGAATCTCAGCTCTACCACTTTACTAGCTGTGTGCTTTTAGGCAAATTACTTAACCTCCCTGTGCCCCATCATCTTCATATATTAAATGGGGTTCGTAAATTTCCAACCTAATTGGATTATTTTGAGTATTAAATGAACTAATCTCCATATGCCTTCCATCTCCTGGTTCTAGAACACAGCCTGGCATGCCGTGAGTTCGTTCGTGCTTCAGGCTGCTGCCAGGGAAGGCCCTTTTCCTCCTAGTAGCGACCAGGTATGCAGTTAATCGTGCTGAACAGATAAATGCTGAATGGAGACTGGACCGGAAACGAGAGCCACCCTGCACTGCCCCTCCCGGGCGGAGTCCTGGTCTCTGTCTTCCTCTTTGTTCTTTTCAACAGCTGGAGTTCTGAAGGGAGCCAGATGTGGTTCTGAGAGTAAGGGAAGAGGCAGGCTGGGGGGAAGGGTAGCCGAAGTGCTGGGGCGAGTGGAGGGGGATGGGCAGAGTTCTCTGGCATGTCCAAGGGGCATCCAGTTACTGGAAAAACTCCCAGATCCCTGGCCATTTCTTGCCACCTGCCCGCAGGCCCCTGGAAAGGTCAGAGGGCATGAATGACAAGCTCTCCAGGTGAGCCCTGGGAAGCAGGGGAGAGGTTTACTGGGGCAGCTGCCACAGCAACATCACCCTGGAAACCTGATACCTGAGCCTCCTGCTAAGGTGCCCAGAGCTCTGCCAACTGTCTGAGGTGGGGTGGAGGTGAATGGGCAATAATGGTGACAGGAGGGAGCAGTTTCTCTATCTCCCCCCACCCTCCCAGGTTCTCCTTCCATGGGGAGGGCAGGTTGTAGGGAGCAGGGAGGGCTGTTCCAGCTTGGATTAGTAATTCCCTGGCCTAGGGTAGGGCCTGCCTATGGCTCATCCAGATGTTGCCCATTTCTGGAGACAGGCCTGACATACCATGCCCTGATGGGAACGGTGGGATGAGTGGGAGTTTCGGGATACTGTCCAGGGGACTGCCCCTCATGCCACCTTGGTCAGAACTTTCAGCCCCTCCAACCTGCACGGAGTGGGATTTGGGTTGGGTGACAAGCTTTGGGTGTCCTCCTGATGGGGCGGAGGGGATGTCCTCTACTGATCTCTGGGGACACAGGCCCTAGAACTTGGAGAGCAGGCCTGAGTGCCATCCCCCACTCTCTGCAGACAAGAGCCCAGGGCTGAGGCCCTCTGGACAGAGGCAGATGGGAGTATCTGGCAGTCAGCACCCCAAACCTCTAATCCCATGGTTGGTCAGTGATTGGTGGCCCCTTCTAGGCTGGAAGAGGGAGTAGAGGGTATGGGGTGGGAGGGGAGTGGCATTACCTTGAAGCTGTGGGGAGGGTGCCCAGGTCCCTGGCTCACCAACCTCTCGCCCCCACCTCCCTCTGCCACCCCAGACCCACGCACCATCCCTCCTGAAGGTAGGCAGCAGTACCTTGTCAGCAGTGGGGACCACGGGCGGGGTGAGGATGCTGGGGGGCGACTCAGGCCGCTTCTTGTGCTTCTGCTTAAGGCGTTCTTTGTCCTTTCGACTCTGGAGAGGGAGAGGTGACTAGATATTGTGCTGGGGGGCTGTCTGGGCAAGGATAAACATGACATGTGGGTATGGGGAGCTGACACCCTCTCAGGGATGGGGTTTTGTGGGCACCATCTCTCCCTGAGGAGGGCTGGATAATGGGCTGGGCAGGAGCGATTCAGGCAAGTTCCTGAGAGCCAACAGCCCTTCCCCCGGCCCCGCCTGCTAAAAATAGCCTGTCCCATTATCACACCAGTGCTACAGAGCACCACGCGCGTGAACACACACACCTGCAAGCGTGTCCACCTGGGACACAGCTGCACAGGGGGACAGGAGCAGGGCACGCTGTGCTATGTGGCGCGAGGGAACGCAGGCATGAGCACTTACAAACTAGGTGGCACATGGCTGGACTGCGGAGACGTGTGCAACGTGCAGAGCCATGTGTCTAGGGCTTAGGGGACACTGATGTCATGGGGAGGACCCAGAGGAACCACTAACACAGCCACAGGGAAGCCAAGCTCCCACCTCACCCACCCGGTTTCACTTCAGCCCCCTCCTGCCCTCAGTGGCCTCAGAGGAAGGAAGAAGGCAGGGCCAAGACCTTAAGGGCACCTCACGATGGCTTCTTGAGCCATGTTTGTGAATCTCCGAGTCCCCGTGTGGGAGTGATGGCAGGTGGGAGAGCGCTTCTACCTTCTTCTGGCCCCTCTCGTGGTGGGTGGGGTGCTTCTCCTGCTGCGTAGATGGTGACGCTGACCGGCTTCTCCTCCCAGAGATGAAACCACTGCCACCTCCCCCCATGCTGCCGCCTCCTCCTCCAGCGCCTCCTCCGCCTCCCCCGCTGCTGTGCCGGGATGTCTTCTGGGGGAGAGATTTGAGAGAAATCGCAAACCCTCCTCTCACGGGCTCAGGGAACGCTTCCAGAAGGTTAGAGGATCCTGATCCTGGGGGTCAGCCCCATGTGCCCCATCTGTCACTAAGAGGACCTCATGTCCTCTATGATGCTCTGCTCAGCAGAAGGGCGTTCCCCAGCCTGAAAATCCTAGAGGGTTCCAGCTGGCTCGCCCAATGTGCAGAGTCAACCGCTGAGGCCCAGAAGAGGCAAGGATTCGACTGGGCCCCAGCAAGGCCCACTTGGAGGTGAGACTGGGGCCCGGGTCTTTCATTCTCTCCATGGTGCCCTCTTGGCTGACTGAGCCACGGCCCGTTTCTACCTCCTTCCCTGGAGCAGAGGGCATGCAGGGGACCCTCATGGGGAGCGCGTGCTCCCCTGCACTCCATATCCAATCCTCCCTCCAGACACTTGGCTCAGCTATCACCCCCTTCTCCTTTTTCCTGGCCCCTCCCCTCCACCAAACACAGTGGTTGCTCCTGTCCCAAAGGATATGCTGCCCTTAACTTGAAGAAAGGGGGGAAGTTAAACATCAACACAACCCAAACAACCCACATGCTGTGTCTCCTCCCAGCCAGGGCCTGCCTCCCCCATCCCCTTCACTACAGACCCAGCCTGATGGCTCCACCCTCCCCGGGGTTATAGCTGCTCCCTCTAAGGTCACCAGCTACCTCCCAACTGCCAAACCCAAGGGCTAATTTCAGGCCTTATCTGACCAGTGGGCAGCTCCCCAGTGTTGGACACAGCTCCTACCTGCAGAGCCCCACACCCTGCAAGGCCCCCTCTTTCGTGGCCCACCTGATCTCTCCTTGTGGACAACCTGGGATTACAGCCCCAGCCTTATAAGCCTGGAGCTGCCACTACACCCTGCCCAGGAGTCTGACATCCACCAAATCTAAATGTCTCCACATGGCGCCTCCTGCAAACCAAACCAAGCTCACTACCTTGTCCTAAGTTATCATCAAACCCTGAAACCAAGGTGACCATGTAACTTGTGATCCAAACCTGGACACTTTCAAAAATGAAACAGGGGAACTATTAATAATTACACCGGGCAACAGGTATAAACTGGGACTGTCTGGGGCAAATCAGGACATGTGTTCCCCCTACAGAAGCCAGCTGTACCCCTTGTTCATGGCACCCCCAGGTATTCAAGCTCCATTTACCCAGTGTCTAGAGCCTAGATCCTAAATGTCACCCCCAACTCCTACTTCTCAGCCACTCCCACGATTAGGCAAGTCTCCCTAGAAATGGTTTTAGCATCCAGCCTCACCCCTCCATCCCCCTTCTCGCAGCTGTCTCCCGGCCACCAGCCTCAGCCCTTCTGATCTAGCCTCACAGCGGCTGCCAGGGTAATCTTCCTAAAAAACAAATCTGATCATGTTACTCTCCCGCTTACAGGCCTGACAAGCCTGTGGCTCGGGGGTAGATCCAAGCTGCAGCCAACTGCTCCAAAATACCTCACAGCTTCTGGGACACACAAGTCTCTCCACAAACACAGACACAGAGTAGCACCCTTTCCAGCCTCCCCCTGGACCCCTGAAGCCTGGGGCAGAAGCAATCCCAGCTCGGGCCCTGTTTTCTCACTTCATCTCCTGTCTCTTCCCCACCAAACACCCCATTCTCCCGCCGCTCACCCATGCCCTTCCTCCTCTCAGGACTTTGTCCATGCTAGTCCCTCTGCCTGGGACTCGTTTCTCTGTTTGGCAGGCTCCTGAGGAGTTTTCAAATTAGGCTGCCCGTTCTAAATCCCATCTACCAGCTGCAAGGTAAGTTATATGACCTCAGTGAGCCTTGGTTTACTCATCTGTAAAATGCGGAAAATATAGCACACCTAGTTCTTAGGGTTGGTGGGGGAACCACACAAAGTAACACATGGCAGGAACTTTGTCCTAAGGCAGAGGCATAGTAAATGCTGCCTCCCACACAAATGTTGGCTCTTATTTTGATTTCCACCTCCACTCAGCTTAAATGCTACCTCTTCCTTGAAGCCTCCTAGACTCTGACAGGCAGGGTCTGAGCTTTGTCTTTTGGGACAGACTGCTTGGTCCAGCTCTGATCCACACACCTGAAGCTGTACTTTATTCCTCATCGAATGAAGAGCTCCTCTTGGGCAGGGACTGGGTTCTTTCCCTCTCTGTCCTCCTAGCACCAGGCACTGGCCTGGCCCAGAGCCCATGCCCTCTAACCATCTCACCACAGCTGACTGACCCACTCATGTGCTGGCCGCCGGGACTCACCATCTTGCTGAAGTGGTATTTGCAGTAGCCGCAGTACTTGACATTGTCCACCTCCAGCACTTCTTCCTCACACAGCAAGCCTGCCATTTGGGCACTAACCAGAGAGGGCAGCCTGAGACAGCTGAGGCCACAGATCAGATGAGCCACCTTCCTCCCACCCTCCTGGCCCTCTGCTGAGGCGAAGCCAAGACCATCCAAAGAAAGCATTGCCACCACCATCAAAGGGACAGCAGCTAGGATGAGCCTGATCAGTGGCCATCCAGGACAAACCTGGGGGGTGGGGGGTGGGACAGGGGTCTCACCAGGTGACATGGAAAGCTTGTCGACATCCATGGCGGTTACAGGTCATGCAGGCTCCCGAGGCCGCCTTGCTCTCCCGGCCCTGCTCCTCGCAGATGTAACAGGTCTGCAGGACACAGCGCAATCGTCCCGTCCTCCAGGGAGCCCCTGTCCTACTGATGGTCCTTAGGCCATCCCCTCCATTCCATTTGCTCTCTACAGTCTTAGATCAGTGCTATCCCACACAACTGTCTGCAGTGATGAAAACGCTCTATGGTCTGCGCTGTCCAAGACAAATGCCACCAGTCACATGGGCTATAGCATTTGAACTACGGCTAGTGTGACTGAGGAACTAGATTCTAAATTGTATTTAATTTTTGTTTATTTATTATTTGAGACGGAGTCTCCCTCTGTCGCCTAGGCTGGAGTGCAGTGGCACGATCTTGGCTCACTGCAACCTCCTCTGCCTCCTGGGTTCAAGGGATTCTCCTGCCTCAACCTCCGGAGTAGCTGGGACTGTAGGTGCCCACCACCATGCCCAGCTAATTTTTGTATTTTTCTAGAGATGGGGTCTCATCATGTTGGCCAGGCTGGTCTCAAACTCCTGACCTCAGGTGATCCACCCCCCTCAGCCTCCCAAAGTGCTGGGATTATAGGTGTGAGCCACCACACCCGGCCTGCTTTTAATTTTGATTAATTTATGTAGCCACGTGTGGCCGACGGCTACCATGCTGGGTAGCACAGTCCTTGGATGGTGAGCTCTCAAAGGCCAAGGCCTTTGTCTGTCTTGCTCACTAGGGAGCTTATACCCACCTCTGCACCTCTGCCCAGGCTTTCTTCTGCCTGGAACCTGGGGGCCCTCACCCTCCGGGAAGCTGGCTCCTTCTCATGCCCCAAGTCTCAGCCTAAACATCTCCTTCCTTTACCATCTTGTCTAAAGTAAGCCCCCACCAGGTCTTTATTTTAGTGTCTTATTTTCTTCACAGCATTTATCACAAATTGCATTTACTTTGCCTTTTTACTGATATTTATAGTCTTCGCATGCAAGAACTTGCGTTCCATTGAGCGGGCAGCACACCTGTCTTGATCAGCACAGAACAGCGTGTGCCAGCTACCTTGCACCAGGTCTGGCACATAGTAGGCACTTAATAAAATGTGTCCAGCGAATGAATGAATGAAATACCTGCGAAGGTCTACCCTCTGGCAGAACTACTGCAGGGGAGCCTACTACTTCACCTGAGTGCCAGAGCATGAGTGCGTCTGTCAATAGAAGGGTGGTTCACTGGTAGCTACCTACCCACCTCCCAAGTTCCCTTTCAGTGCTGGTTGGACAGAATCAAATTACACTGGATGAAGTGAGCGTTGGAGGAACCCATGGATGGGAGGGAACTGGTAGGGGACACGGTGGGGGGCCGCTGACCTTGTTGAAGCGATCATGAGGCACGTACTGCAGCACGATGGGCTCCATGGTGAGCACGTTGGCAAATTGCACCTCGGGGATGTAGAGGGCACACACCACGTGTGCCCAGCCTGGGGCAGTGTGGGGGTGGCCTCAGCTGCAGATGCCAAGCCGGAGACTCCACCCCTCATGACCCCACGCTGCAGACTGTTCCCTCCTCCACAGCCTTCCCATCAGATTCCAGCGCCAGCCAGGGAAAGGAAACCCGGCCTCCACCCCAACCCAGTTCATTCCTGCCTTCCCAGACCATGCTCAGAGGGCCTTGCTGACCTCAGCAGATGAGCCCGCCTCACCTCCATTATCAGTCCTCTTCAATGCCCCGTCTTTGTGTGGGCACAGCTCACACCTCTGCCAATGCAAGAGTGCACAGGGGTTGGGGGATCTGCTGAGCTGGGCCCTCCCTGAACACATTCAAGGGGTCCCAGGCTGAAATGCTAAGCTCTAGGGTGGATGGATGGGGCTACAGTGGAAACAGGATTGGCCGTGAGTTGGTAACTTGAAAATGAGGAAGAGGACATGAGATTCATTATAGTTTTCCCTCTACTTTCATATGAGTAGGAAACTTCCCATAATACAAAAGTTCAAACAGACAAAAACCAAAGCCCCATGCCTGAGATGGGGCAGAGGGAGGGATGAGTGTGAGGCAGAGATGGGGTTGGAGGTAGGTGTGCAGGAAACAGGAAGTCTGTGTGACAGAGCTAAATCTCACCCTAGCCTCGGCCTCGGCCTCAGAGTACCCTAGCTCAACCGGAGACGCTCAGGTGTGTGGGAGGGGCCGGGGAGTGGAGAGGGGCAGTCTGGAACTCACCACCCTGGCTGCTCGCTCCTGAGATTCACATTTCCGGCAGAACCAGGGTCCCGTTGGCACCTGAACGATGCCATAGCAAGCTGAGGGTGGGGAGGACAGTCGCTGAGCAAAGCTGTCAGCCAGTGGCTTTTTCCCAGGGTAACTGGGGGAAGGCGGTGACTCCAAAGAACTAGAGCCAGTTCCAGCAGTGGGGACGGCTCCCCAGTCTAGGGGTGGGTTACTCAACAGCAGGACTGCCCAACCGCACAACACCAGCCTTCAACCACACAATTAAGCACTTCAAACAGGGCGGGAAGTCTGAGTCTTTGACCTTAAACTTCTAGAAGAACCTCCCCCCACGCCCTTTCTGGACTTGTTTCCCAGCTGCTTCCCCGAACCAGCCATCAGCATCAGGAATAGAGAAAACCAGAGGGGACAACAGTCACGACCGTCAAACACGTTTTGTTGCTGTGGGCGGGGGGATTTCTTAAAGGGCCAGTGAGGGACGAGGCGGAGAAGTAGGGGGTCTAGGGACTTCATCTTCTACCTCTAAGTATCACAGAGTCAGGTTAAAAGTCAAGGCTGAGGGCAGGTGCGGTGCTGGGAACCGAGAGGAGCGTGGCGGGAAGAGCCCCGGGCCACAGCATTCAGGGATGTCCCAGGAAGGGGGGGCCCGGCTGCCTGTGCCAGGCAGGCGGGAGATGCCAGCCTGCGCCCTCGGCAAGATTCCTCAAGGAGTTAACTCCCGAACCATGTGCTGCTGGGGGAAACTCCAAGCCTCCCTCTTCTCGATTCCGGCCCCCTGCACAACCTCTCTCCTATCCTTAGCTCTTCCCTGGCGGATTTTAAGAGTCCCTTCTCCCCTGGGACCCTTCTCTTCCCTTTCCAAGTCCGCTCCTCCCATTATCCGGAAGCGAGGGGGGATGACGCCCCCCCTTGACCTCTTCCTCCCGGAGCCGGGACCAAAATAACCGGGCGGGAGGGGACACCTCGCAGGTAAACATTCCCCGGGCAGCCCCGACACCCGCGGTGTGGGGCGCGGGGAGTTCACTCATTGCTCCCTAGACTCTCCCCAAACTCCCTCAACTTAGGGTGGGGGGCGCGGAACTGGAACAATAGGCAAGAAAACAATGCCTGACCCGGTCTTCCAGGACCGGGCGGGGGGAGCTCCCCCTACGCCTCCCTTCCCTTCAGGTGGGGTGGGGGAGGGGCGCGCGAGCCCCAGGAGGTCTCCGGAGGGCGCGGCCGGGGGCGCCCCGCGCACGCCGCCCCCGGGGTCCCGCCGCCCCACGCGGGCCACCCCCGTACCTTGGTGGACGGCCACGCTGCACGCGTGCCCATCGCAGTAGACCAGCGGGTTCTCGGCCCAGCCCCTCTCGTCCGAACATACGCAGCAGCCTCCTACCATCTCCTTCATACTCCCATGAGCTCCCTCCGGGGCTGGGGCGGGGGGCCGGCCGGCGGGGGTCGGGGGTCAGGGGGGAGGGAGGGAGCGGGGGGCCGCGCGCCTCCTCGCCCCCTCCTCCTCTTCCTCCGCCGCCGCCGCTTCTTTTCTTTGCCTCCTCCTTCCTCCTCCTCCGCGTCCTCCTCCTCCTCCTCCTCGCTCGCTCTGTCTGGCCGCCCCCCCCGCCGTGCTCTCGCCCTCATGCCCCGACGGGCCCCCCCCACAACAATGAGACTCGCACGCCGGGCTCGCCCCCTCCGCGCCGCTCGCCCGGCTCCTAGGGCCGCCCCGCCGCCGCGTAGCCCGGGCCCGGCGGGGGAGGCGCCGAGTGGCACATCGCGGGCGCCCGCCCGCCCCGCGCCGCCCCGCGCCACCCGCTCACGCGCCGCCCCCCCGGCCCCCCTGCCCGGCCGCGGCAGCCATGGCCGCGCGCCTCCGCTAGCTCGCTCGCTCCCGGCCCGCCCGCCGCCAGCCGCCGGGTAAAGTCTTAGGTTCAGGGAACAAAGCCTGGCTTGGTAGGGAGCTTTTCGCTCTTTCGCTCCGTGCTGCTTTGCCTGCTTTCTTTTTCGTTTTACGGCTCTGGGTCGTCGCTCACGAGCCCTCCCTCTGCCCGCCCTCCCGTCTCGGGCCCCGGGTCCCCGAGCCTCCAGCCCCCTCCGCCAAGTCTTCGTCTCTGGGTGGATTCTTCAGCCCCAGGGAAACTTGGGAGTGGATACCGGGGAAAGGGGTGCTAGGAGGAATGGGAGCGACGCGGGTCGTTCGCCCCCGCCCCACCCCGTGTCTGGGGGTCTTTTTGGATGGCCGCCCTCGGGCCGTTTCCTCAGAGGCCACTCTGGAGGGTAGACGCTCTCACACGCAGACATTTGTTCATTCAACAGATATTTATTAAACGCCCGTTGCCAGTCGCTGGGATCGAGTAGAGAGCAAAACATATTCCTGCCCTCGGGGAGCTTCCTGTCGGGTTCACAGACACACACGCACGCACAGGGACTCAGAGCCCCAGAGACACACACAGAGGCACCCACAGACACGAGCTATCTCCCAGCTTCAGTCACACCACTGACCCTCCCAGAGACACGAACCTCCGCTCCAGCCCCGCGGGTGCGCTTAGAGACCCACGAGAGTTAGAGACCCGCAACCACGAGGTGCTCACGAACACCAGTTACACTTGACCTCTAGGCACGCACACAGACACACAAGGTAACTCACACGCAGCACTCCAGAGAACTAAAGTCCCTGCAGTTGGGTCTGGGGGAGAAGTGAGGGGCGTCGGCCCAAAGTCTTCTTCCCAAGACCTGTGTGGGCAAGCGGGGAGGTGAGATCTGACCCCCAAAAACTTCCTAAAGGGGAGACTTTCGTGGGGACTAAAGGTCACCCGCCCCCCACAGCGGGAGTTCGGGTGGCGTAGGGGAGAAGGCAGCCCTGGGGGCTTCAACGACACTTCAAAGACCTCGCGGCCGGGAACGCTTCCTGCGGGGGAGGGGCAAACAGAGAGGAGAAGGGAAGACGGGCCGGGGGACTAGGGGTGGAGGAGGCCGCCTCCCCTTCGGCGCACTGCCCCCTGGCAGACTCTTCCGCCGGGTCCGCCTCCTTTTCACCAGCACCTGTTCAACCGGAACATCAAGGGCCTGGAGCCCGCCGCGGCCCCCCGTCGGCTCTTTACTACCTTTCATCCGGGAAGGGAGGTGAATCCCCGCCCAGGAGGGGGGAGTAGGGCGGGGGAGAACTTGTCCTTGACCTGGTCTTTGGCGTCAGGGATTTACTCCCTTAATCCCGGAGAGGCGGGAGTTTGGGGAGGTCCGGGAAGCTGAGTTCTGGGCTGCAGCCCCACACCCCCCCTCGCTCCGGTGGACACAGGGAATCTCGGAGGGCTGCCGGGACGAAGAGGCTACATCTACACAGGGCGGTGTAGGGGAAGCCCGCCTCTTCGACCTCCGTGCCTGGGGGTAGGGGCCGAGAGCCAGATTATTGCGATAACCGGAATCCCGGCGAGGACGGCCGCGCTCCGATTCCTTGGTCAAATTTGTGAATTTCGCTAACAGTTAAAGTTAAACAAGACACAGAGGAGAAACTGCACTTAGGGGTTTCTAACGAATTACCTTTACTAGCAAGAATAAAACTGCAAGAAAAATGTCAGTCCTAAATCATGTACGAGTTTCAGAATATTTGAATATTTCCTTTTGGGGCCCACCGCTGCCAAGGTGGCCGCAGTTTCGGGTTTCGCCGGACAGGGCTCACTAAAAGGTGCCTACGCCCCAGGGGTGGACGACCTGGAGATAGGGGCCGGGAAGCCTTTGTCTCAGGTCACCCTGCGCCGGGTTTGTCGCCTAAGTTTATGGGATGGACGGGAGACAACACTTGTAAGTTTAGCGTTTTGGGAACGTTGTTTCGTTTAATCCTCCCCACACCCTTTTAGGGTGGGTGTTCATATCTCCCATTTTGTGGATGGAGCAACTGAGGTTTCGATGGGAAAAAGTGACTCGCCCAAAGTCACTCAGCCTGAAATCGGCAGAGTCGGGACTTGAATCCAGTCTGTGCCTCGCTACGACAGGGGTTCCGCTACCACGCGTTGGTCGAGTGCGGGTGCGGAGCTGGGATGTCCGAGCCTCCTCTACCAGCCCATCCGCAAATGTTCCCTGCGAGGTCTGGAGAAACCCGGTGCCCCGCGGGCTGGGCTGGATTCGTGGCGGGTACTCAGAGTCGAGCTGTCAAGTTCAATCTCAAGCTTCCAACATATATTTTCCTGAGCGCCCACTATGTGCCGATCCGTAAAAAACGAGCAAGAGCAGGAACCAGCCAACAAGTGGTTCAAGTTCATCGCGCTCTCCCGGGAGTAACTGAACACTGCTTTGGGGTGTCACGCAGACCCTGGCAGTGCGACTTTCGGCGAGTGACTTCACCTCTCCGAAATCCGGCTTGTCCCTCTGTAAATGGGGCATCAGTACCCCCGGGCAGGGGCTGTAGTGAACACCGAACGAAAATCCTTTTGTAAAGCGTGAAGGCACACAGTAGGTGCTCAATCCCTGCTCGTGCCCTCTCCGCCGCCCTATGCGTGCCAGAGCCGCGCGCTCCCGCTCCTGCTTCCCGCTTCCCGCACCTTCTCCCGTCTCGCGCGTCCCGCGGCGAAGGGACTGGGGCAGAGACGACCAAACAGAAAATTATTTCCGCCCGCTCGCCCCGCCCCGCCCGTCCCCGGAGCCAGAAGGGGATTGTGGGGCCGCCGCGGCCGCCGCCGGAGCCGAGCGGGGCGGAAGCGCGCGTCGCGCTGCTGCTCGGGCCCGACCGCGCCGGCCCGCACCTCCCGGCTCGGAGCTGCGGGCTGCGGTCAGGGCGGTCCCGGGGCCCGAGGCGGCTGCCGCCGGGCAAGTTTCCGCGAAGCCTGGCTCGCCAGTTCCGGGAACCAAGCGGGGGAGGCTGGAGGGCGTTGAGGTTTCGTTTCTGCCAGCCGACTAGGCGCTTGGTTTCGCAGGTGCCAGGGGTCGGGGGTGCGACCTCTCCCTTTGGGCCATTAGACAGACCCGGGCTCGGGGAAGAGGCTGCGCCGACGCCCGAGGGTTTGCGTTTCCTTCGCGTCTCGTTTGCACACCGTTTTCTCCCCCAAAAGCAAAGCTTCTGACCTTCTGGGGGTTCGAAGAGGTTAAGTCACTTTCCCCCAGGTAATCCAGCCAGCGAAAGGCTTCAGCTGGGAGAGCTTCCCGCCTGGGCGGGGACCCGCTAGAGGCAGGCAGACCTAAGTTCGAGTCCCAGCCCTGCCACTTTCTTGCTTTGACCATGGATTAGTAGTGACTTATCTGGGACCCTCCGTTTCCCCATCGCAGACTGTAGTACCAACCTCAGGGCCGATGTGAGCAGTGACGATGTCAAGTGCCTGGCACAAAGAAGGGTGATTTCCCCATTAAAGGGTATGACTTGGAGGTGATCAATCTAGTAGGCCTGCGTGGCTTAGGAGGGTGGGTGTACAGTTTGTTTCCTAAGTCAGACACCCTGTGCAAGATGGAGGGAGGCTCTGTTTCAGGAGGAACTGGTGGGAGTGAGGGGATTTCCCTGACATTAGGAAGTCAGCAGTCATGATTATTGTAAATAGTGACTCTGCATATGTGGGAGTTTGGGCTTCTCAGGTCTTTCTGCAGGAAGAACACAGTACTCAATATCACATCTTGCCCTCTGCGGTTAGCTAGCAGCCCCAGTTTGCCAATCTCTAATATGGTGATAGTTGGATCCCCCTGCCTCCAGTCTACAGGATTTTGGTAACTCCACCTGGCCAAGGTCCCAGCAAGTGCTTTAAGAGCTGTGAGTGAGCCCAGGTAGTTCCCTGACCATGTTAGGGCATCAGGGACCTCCTTTGGGGAGATAGAATGGGTAGGAAGGGAAGAAGTTCATGGGATGAGATAGCATCTGCCCAAACTTTTTCCAGAGCTACATGGACTCTAGCCCCAGCCCTGCCCCTAACCAGCAGTGTGACCTTGGGCAAAGCAGTTACCCTCTCTGGTATTTGGTCAGGTGACCAGATCTTGAAAGTCCCCTTGGTGGTAACATTCTGTAGGTTGATGACTCCGCTCCTGGGGAAATTTCCAGGGTAAGCGATGACAGATGACTAGCACATTTGCCCTGCTGTGTTCCACTTTACCAGTTCCTCTTACAGCCTAATCTTTTTTTTTTTTTTTTTTTTTTTTTTGTGAGACAGAGTCTTGCTGTGTCACCCAGGCTGGACTGCAGTGATGTGATCTTGGCCCGCTGCAACCTCCACCTCCTGGGTTCAAGCGATTCTTCTGCCTCAGCCTCCCGAGTAGCTGGGACCACAGGCGCGTGCCATAACACATGGGTAATTTTTTGTGTTTTTAGTAAAGACGGGATTTCACCGTGTTAGCCAGGATGGTCTTGATCTCCTGACCTCATGATCCCCCTGCTTGAGCCTCCCAAAGTGCTGGGATTACAGGTGTGAGCCACTGCGCCTGGCCTTACAGCCTAATCTCCATCCCTCCCCTTATAGTTACCATCAGGACAGAAGTTGAAAAAGTTTAATTATTCGTTCTTTCAGCAGACACTCACTGAATCATCATGGGCTGGCCATGGGAGATACACAGATAGCACCTGGGGATGACAGACATAGGAAAGTATTAACAGATACATGGAGATACATGGTAGGTACACAGATAGCTAGTGGGGGTGACAGACATAGGGAATTATTAACTTCAGGATGAAAAGGGCTATGACAGTGCTATGAATGGTGCTGATACTGCAGGGAGGAAGTAACTGAGTTTATGGGGTCAGGGAAGGCCTGAACTGGGACCAAGTGGGTGAGGCAGAGTTTGCAGGCAATTAAGGGGCAGAAGAGCATTCCAGGCAGGAGGAACAGCATGTTCAAAGGCGCAGAGGCAGCCGGGCATGGTGGCTCACGCCTGTAACCCCAGCACTTTGGGAGGCTGAGGCGGGTGGATCATGAGGTCAGGAGTTCAAGACTAGCCTGGCCAAGATGGTGAAACCCCGTCTCTACTAAAAATACAAAAATTAGCTGGGCATGGTGGCAGGTGCCTGTAATCCCAGCTACTCGGGAGGCTGAGGCAGAGAATTGCTTGAACTTGGGAGGCAAAGGTTGTAGTGACCCAAGATCGCGCCACTGCACTCCCTGGATGACAAGAGTGAAACTCTGTCTCAAGAAAAAAAAAAATACAAAAATTAGCGGGGCGTGGTGGCGCATGCCTGTAATTCCAGCTACTCGAGAATCTCCTGAGGCAGGAGAATCGCTTGAACCCAGGAGGCGGAGGTTGCAGCGAGCTGAGATCACACCACTGCACTTTAGCCTGGGTGACAGAGTGAGACTCCATCTCAAAAAAAAAAAAAAGGTGGGATGTTAAGAAGGATGTTCAGATGAACCCCATCCACCGAATCCATCCCCTAGGCTGTACCTCTGGGAGTCCTCCCCTCAGTCTTGCCTGGTGCAGCCTAGGGTATTTGGTGGACGGGGCCGTCTGTACACTGAATAGTAGAACCCAGGAGCGGGGCAGGGTGATGGACCTGGTAACAAACTGCTTTGGACATGCTGACCTTGGGTGCCTATGGCAGTAGGCAGTTGACTGTTTGTGTCTGGATCAGCAGAGAGGGTGACAGGGAGAGCCGGATGTCCTGAGCAACAGGAGAGTTTATGTTATAGAAGTCAAGGACATTTAAGGAGGAAGCAGTGCTAGGGTCACATACCACTGAGAGGTCGAGGGAAGGAAGGGTTCTACAAGGGGGAGGTCCCTGGTGACCTCAGCCTGGAAGGTTCCAGGCACTGGTGGTGGTGGACGCTGACCGCAGTGGGCCAAACGTGAATTGGGAGGGGAGAAGGGAGGAAATCATGGATTGGGAGGAAAGGGAGGAATAGTGGAGAATAGCACTAGGGGGATGGGAGGATCAGGAGGCAAGGAACTTGGAGGCAAGGATGGACACCTATGATGATGATGATGATGATGATGATGACAATAGCAATGATAACAGCAACAGCTCCTATTGGGTGAGAGTTTATTATGTGCCAAGCAATGTACTAAGCATGTAATATACTCCCTGCAACAGGATTGAGATAGGTTCTATTCTTGTTCCCATTTTCCAGAGCTACTCTAGCCCCAGCCCTGCCCCTAAGCAGCAGTATGACCTTGGGCAAAGCAGTTACCCTCTCTGGTATTTGGTCAGGTGACCAGATCTTGAAAGTCCCCTTGGTGTTAACATTCTGTAGGTTGATGACTGTGCTTCTGTGGAAATTTCTAGGGTGAGGAAAGAGCAGTAGGTGCAAAAGTAGGATTTGCACCTCACTTTTTTTTTTTTTTTTTGAGACAGAGTTTCACTCTTGTTGCCCAGGCTGGAGTGCAATGGTGTGATCTCGGCTCGCTGCAACCTCCACTTCCCGGGTTCAAGCGATTCTCCTGCCTCAACCTCCTGAGTAGTTGGGATTACAGGCATGCGCCACCATGCCTGGCCAATTTTGTATTTTTAGTAAAGACAGGGTTTCTCCATGTTGGTCAGACTGGTCTCAAACTCCCGACCTCAGGTGATCTGCCCGCCTCGGCCTCCCAAAGTGCTGGGATTACAGGCATGAGCCACCGCGCCCTGGGATTACAGGCATGAGCCACCGCGCCGGCCCCAGCTAATTTTTTTTTTTTTTTTAGTAGAGATGGGGTTTCACTATGTTGGACACGCTGGTCTTGAACTCCTAACCTTGTGATCTGCCCACCTTGGCCTCCCAAAGTGCTGGAACTACAGGCATAAACCATCGCGCCTGGCCTGGGCTGATCTTGACTCAGGTCAGGCAATCCTCCTGCCCCAGCCTCCCAAAGTGCTAGGATTATAGGTGTAAGCCACCATGCCCTGCTAGCACCCCACTTTTAACTAGATGTCCATGGGGTTGGTCTAAATTATCATTCAGGGAGGTGTTCGGGGGCTAATTCAGAACTCATGTTTCCCTGCTCCCCAAGACTCTCCCTATCTGTGTGACACTACTGTCAATCCACTGTCATCTATGTAATCAGTTACCATTTGTTGACCCCCGACTATGTGCCAGATAATGGGCCAGGCACTGATGCTGCAGGAAGTACCGGTAAGAGCAGTTCTGGTCCTGCAGGTGCTTGGGGTTGAGGGGAAGGCCGCTGGACAGGCAATACAATATGCCTTATATTCGGGGATGGACCACCTGCGGAGGGAGTCTACCATGTTTAGAGGGTACAAATGTTTGGTGGGGGAGGAAGGGAAGATGAGAGAAGACAGGAGGAAGGGGATCAGGACACCTCACACATGGCCCAGGCTTGATCCCAGGAGGATGAAGTCCCATGGAAGATGCTGAGCAGCTGCATATGTGGTGACTTTTGCTGTGGCCACAGCAGAGTGGGCAGTTAGAGGGGTTAGAATGAAAAATGGAGCCGCTTTTGAAATTACTGCAAGTGCTTGAAGGGAAGCTCCGCAGGGCACTGATTTTTATGTGTTGTGTTCGAGCATCGGGATCAGTGTCTGGCACAGAGTAGGTGCTCAGCTAATACTTATTGAATGAATGAATGCTTGAGCCTCTTTGGGAATGTCCGTGAGGGTGGAAAAGGGGGAGTTTTAGAGGGTGAAATCAAGAGAAGGGGCTAATTGACAGTCGGTGGTCATGGAGTAAGAGGGTGACTCCCAGCTTTCTGCCTGAAGCTAGAATCCTGAGGAAGGGAGGAAGAGCAGGGCTGGCAAAGGGCTGATGAGTTCAGTTTGGGGCTTGCTGAGCCTGAGGTCCAGTGGACTCTGACAGAAGAGGGTTGAGTATACGTATCATATTAAAAATTGTAAACTGCTTCTGAAGCATATGTCATATATCCTGTGTCTACCTCTTCTGCCATATCCTTGATACTCTGAAAAAAATATTCAGAGGTATCTTTGAGCATTGTCAGCAATAGATGGTAACTGAAGCCCTGGAGCAGGTGAGATCATGACAGGAGGCTGTGCAGGTGCAGAGCAGAAAGCAGAAGGCCAGGTCCAGCGGCCCAGGGAATGCCGGCACTAAAGAGGTGTCAGAGGGAGAGGAGCCGGGCTGGGAGCATGAGAAGGAGTATCCAGACATGGAGGGAGAGCCTGAAACTCTCCCTCCATCACTGGATACAAGCAAGTGGGGTCCTAGCAACCTGAGAGAAGACAGAAAGGACAGAAGGAGCATCCCTGCAGGGCAGGTGTCTCAGAGACAGGTGACCGATCCAGAATGGTGAAGGGGAATATAGCCCATCTTTCCTAGGGGCTGGGCTGTGAGGACAGCAGGGGAGATGGATGCAAGGTCAGAGGAAGGGTGGCATGAGTTTTCTTTAGGGGGAACAGTCTCAGGAGTGATAGCTTGCATGGACAAGAGGAGGCGCTCTGCCGTGCCAGAGAGAAGGGAGGAAGCAAAGCATGTGGACAGATGGGCATGTGTGTATGTGTGAGATGAGTGTGTGTGTGTGTGTGTGTGTGTGTGTGTGTGTGTGTGTGTAGGATTTTTCTGCTTGATAGACTGTTATTTTATCTTTAAAAACAATTTTTTAGGCCGGATGCAGTGAATCACGCCTGTAATCCCAGCACTTTGGGAGGCCGAGGCAGGTGGATCACGAGGTCAGGAGTTCGAGACCAGCCTGGCCAAGATGGTGAAACCCCATCTCTCCTAAAAATACGAAAATTAGTCGGGTGTGGTGGCACATGTCTGTAGTCCCAGCTACTTGGGAGGCTGAGGCAGGAGAATCGCTTGAACCCGGGAGGTGGAGGTTGCAGTGAGCTGAGATCATGCCATTGCACTCCAGCCTGGGTGACAAGAGCAAGACTCCGTTTCAAAAAACAAAAACAAAAACAAAAAAACATGCTTAGCCAGGACACGTCCGAGTTTCAGGTCCCTGGTGTAGGGGAAGTGCTCTGTAGCCTCAAAGCACAAATGTGGGGCGCATTACACAGGCTGCCCAGTGGGAACTGTGTGCCCTGGTGGAGGAGGGGAATCAAAGGACAGAAAGGGAGTGGGAAGGAAGAACAGTGATCACAGAGGGGCCACACAGCCCCAACTTTCTTAGTGGCCCCACCTGCCTCTGCTCTCAGGCTGGTTCCTTGGTGGCCCTGTAGATTCTGGGCCTGTGAGTGAACCATCCCCTCTTCCACCTGGAATGCCTCCCAGCTGTCCCTTGTCTCACTTCTTCCAAGGGAGCCGCTCAGATCTCCCAGCCCTGCTCTAGTCTCACTTCTTCCAAGGGGGCCTCTTAGACCCACCCTCTTTTTTTTTTTTTTTTTTTTTTTTAGACGGAGTTTCGCTCTGTCTCCCAGGCTGGAGTGCGGTGACGAGATCTCAGCTCACTGCAACCTCCACCTCCCAGGTTCAAGTGATTCTCCTGCCTCAGCCTCTTAAGTAGCTGGGACTACAGGCGCCTGCCACCACACCTGGCTAATTTTTGTATTTTTAGTCGAGATGGGGTTTCACCATATTGGCCAGGCTGGTCTCCTGAGCTTGTGATCTGCCGGCCTTGGCCTCCCAAAGTGCTGAGATTACAGGTGTGAGCCACCCACCGTGCCCGGCCCTAAAAAAATTTTTTAAGGCCAGGCATGATGGTTCATGTCTGTAATCTCAGCTCTTTTGGAGGCCAAGGCAGGTGGATCACTTGAGGCCAAGAGTTCGAGACCAGCCTGGCCAACATGGTGAAACCTTGTCTCTACTAAAAATACAGAAATTAGCTGGGTGTGGTGGTTTACCTCTGTAATGCCAGCTACTCGGGAGGCTGAGGCACGAGAATTGCTTGAACTTGGAGGCGGAAGTTATAGTGAGCTGAGATCACGCCACTGCACTCCAGCCTAGGCAGCAGAGCAAGACTTTGTCTAAAAAAAAAAAAAAATTTTTTTTTCTTTTTTTTTTAGGCCAGGTACTTTGAGAGCACAGGGCAGGAGGAATCACTTGAGCCCAGGAGTTTGAGACCAGCCTGGGCAACATAATGAGACCCTGTCTCTACAAAAAATGTAAAAATTAGCTGGGCATGGTGGTGGGTACTTGTAGTCCCAGCTACTTGGGAGGCTGAGGTGGAAGGATCTCTTGAACCTGGGAGGTCAAGTCTGAAGTAAGTCATGATCCTACTGCTGCACTCCAGCCTGGGTGACAGGGTGAGACCCTGTCTCAAAAAAATATTTAGTTCTCCGTTTTTAAAATCAACTTTATTAGGCTGGGCTCAGTGGCTCATGCCTGTAATCCCAGCACTTTGGGAGGCCGAGGTGGGTGGATCACCTGAGGTCAGGAGTTCGGGACTAGCCTGACCAATATGATGAAACCCCATGTCTACTAAAAATACAAAAATTAGCTGGGTATGGTGGCGTGCACCTGTAATCCCAGCTACTTGGGAGGCTGAGGCAGGAGAATCGTTTGAACCTGGGAGGCAGAGGTTTCAGTGAGCCGAGATCATGCCATTGCACTCCAGCCTGGGCAATAAGAGTGAAACTGTGTCTCAAAAAAAATTAAAATAAAATAAACTTTATTATGGTATAATTTACGTATAATAAAATGCACACATTTTCAATGTGCAGGTGATGACGTTTGACCAGTGTATACAGCTGTGTAGCCACCACCCCTTAGAGATACAGAACATTTCCATGTCTTTGGAAAGTTTCTTCCTATCCCATTGCAATCAGTCCCTTGGCCCCAGACAGCACTGATCTGATTTCTATCACTGTAGGTCACAGTAGGTGAGTGTCACTGCTTGTAGAACCTCCTAAGAGTGTATTATGGGTACTCTTTTGTGCTCAGCTTCCCCCGCTCAGCACTGTGTTTCTCTTTGAGACAGAAAGCAAAGCCATTGCTGAGATGGGGGCTCTGATGGAGGGCAGGAGAAGGAGCCACACCACCGGGCTGTGGGATAGAGGGGCCAAAGGGCATTGGAGTCAGCAAGTGAACAGTGTCCTCTGATTGTGGCCTGCAACAAAAGCAGAGAAAGCAGCGGTGTGGATTTAGAATCAGGTATGGGGCCGTGCTCAGAGAACTGAGGACTCCAGGGTGCAGCAGGCCTTGGTAAACCTGGACTTAGAGGGGGACAGAGGCCTTCAGGACGCTGGCAGGAGTTGGGATTCAAAATCTTGGAGTTGCGCCTGACTCCTCCCACTCTCCAGCAGCTTCCTGGCCATCTCTGCTGCGCAAATGTCTCTGGATCCTTTCCCCCTGTTCCCTGACGCTGGTCCAGGCCCTCAGTGCCTTGAGCCTGACCCTGTGCTTTTGCAGCCAAGCCTTGGCTGGGATCCATCTCTCCTCCCTCATGTGGAGACTCTTTATCCTGATCTGCACTCTCTCCCTCTCCTGCTTCTTCCTGGCAGCCTGCACATGGGCTCAGGCCACCATCCTCCGTGTCTCCCAGATCCCTCTGCTCTGCTTCGTAAGTCAGGAGACCAAGCGCGGCCTCCACATGCGCAGCAGGCTTAGCTCTGTGGTTCCTCCTTACCCTGCTGGAGTTGCTCTGCTGCAGGTCACCAGGAACCACCTGTCCTGGGCATTTGCCGGAAGTTGTGGCTGTCCGGTGTCCCCTTTCCTAGGTCAGGGGAGTGGTCCATTGGGTGATCTGCCCTGGAACCCTGGATCTACCCTTGCTTCCCCCTTCCCACCCCACACCCACTGCTTCATCCACAGCCTCTTCCTTCTCAACTGAGGGCAATTCCATCTTTCTTGTTGTTCAGGCTGAAAACCTTAGAGTCATTCCTGACTCCTCTCCCACATCCATTCTGTCAGCAAATCCTGTCGGCTCTACCTTCAAAATATGTGCAGAATATGATGACTTGCCACCATCTCCCCCATCATTTTCTCCCCTGGATTACTGTGGTCACCTCCTACCTGGTCTCCCTGCCTCCATCCTTGGCCCTGCCATTTATTCCCTACATAGTGGCCAGGCCAGAGTGATCCTGTTAAGCTGTAAGATAATCAGGTCACCTCTGGGCTCAGAGTCCCCCAGGTGTTCTCATGGCATTCAAAGGGAAGCCTGAGATCTGGGCGTGGTGACTCACGCCTGTAATCCCAGCACTTTGGGAGGCCAAGGCGGGCAGATCACTTGAGGTCAGGAGTTCGAGACCAGCCTGGGCAACACAATGAAACCCTGTCTCTACTGAAAATACAAAAATTAACTGGGCGTGGTAGCACACACCTGTAATCCCACCTACTTGGGAGGCTGAGGTAGGAGGATCCCTTGAACCTTGGAGGCAGAGGTTGCGGTGACCCAAGATCACACCACTGCACTCTCACCTGGGTAACAGAGTGAGACTCCATCAAAAAAACAAGCAGAAAAACCAAAGAGAAGCCCAAGTCCTTCCAGGGGCCTACAAGATCCTATGCAACCTACTCTCCCAATCCCTCCAGCCCCTTCTCCATTCCACCCCAACCCCTACCTCTGGTCACCAGCTTCCTTGCTGTTTCTTGGCGTGCTCCTCCCTTCCCGATTAGGCTTTTCTGGACCATCCTATTTATTTATTAATTTTTAGTGAATTAATTTTTTTGAGACAGGGTCTTACTCTGTCACTCACACTTGAGTGCAGTGGCACAATCTCAGCTCACTGCAGCCTTGACCTCCCTGGGCTCAGGTGATCCTCCCAGCTCAGCCCCCTGAGTAGTTGGGACTACAGGCATGTGCCACCATGCCAGGCTAATTTTTGCATTTTTTGTAGAGACAGGGTTTCGCCATATTGCCCAGCTGGTCTTGAACTCCTGGGCTCAAACGATCCACCCACCTCAGCCTCCCAAAGTGCTGGGATTACAGGTGTGAGCCACCAAGTCCTGCAGGACCACCCTATTTAAAACTGCACCCTGGGCCGGGCGCGGTGGCTCATCCCTGTAATCCCAGCACTTTGGGAGTCCGAGGTGGGTGGATCACCTGAGGTCAGGAGTTTGAGACCAGCCTGGCCAACATGGTGAAACTCCATCTCTACTAAAAATACAAGGAGATTAGTTGGGATTAGTAGTAATCCCAACTACTTGGGAGGCTGGGGCAGGAGAATCTCTTGAACTTGGGAGGCAGAGGTTTCAGTGAGCCAAGATCAGGTCATTGCACTCCAGCCTGGGCAACAAGAGTGAAACTCCGTCTCAAAAGAAACAAACAAAAAAACTGCACCCTGTTCCCCTGCTGCCCCCATACTCCCCATCTTCCTTATACGTTCCTTTTGTCCTTCAGCTTTTACATTATTTCCACATTTATGTCTGTGGGTTGTTGTCATTCTTTCCCCTTGGGTGTGAGTGCCATGAAGACAGGGATGTTTGTGGATTTTGCTGCTGTATTCCAGGGCCTAGAACTGTGCCTGGTGCATTCTAGGTTCTCAGTAAATATTTACAGAAAGAACTGAAGGAAGGAATTCTGAGCCTCTGTCTTCAAGCCCTGGGCAGCCAAGATGTGGACATATGGCCCAAGCTGTGCCAGTCTGATGCCCTCCTGATCTATTCTGAGAAGCACGTAGCCAGAGGCTAGCAGGGGTCACTCTGTGGCTACACTGGTAGCACGCAGCGGGTGCTGTTTCCTGTGCTTATTCCGGGCTGAGAGACAATTGTATTATACTTTCTGCTTCTTGGCCCACAGGGCTCTGACACCAAGTGAGTCCTCTCGTTTCTCTGTTTTTGCTGAGAAGCTGGAGTCTCCTAAGGCTTCAGAATCACTAAGGTCAGTAGCTCCTCAAACACTGTCCTGCTTACCCTGTCCATGGCATTTGGTCCCCATGACCATCCCCCTCCTCTGAAAACTCCCTTTCCCTTGCCCTCAAGTCTCACTCTCTTCCTTTCCCAGCCACCTTTGCGAGGGTCCTTTTGCCCTGCCCCTCCCATGGGGGCCCACTTCTGGATCTGCTTGGCTTCCCCTGAAAGAGCTTATCCATGTCTGTGGCTTTAACCTTGACCTGTGTGCGTGTGACCTGGTCCTCACCTCTCCAGTCCCAGGCCTCCTTTTCCAGGTCTCCTCTGGCCACTCCTTGAGTCCAAAACTAAGCTCCCCGTCTCCCCACCCCAGACCCGCCCTTCCTCTTCCAGGTCCCGCCTCAGCTACTAGCCACCGCTTTCTCTGGAGACAAAGACATGAGGGCCTTCTCAACTCTGTCTTCTTCACTCCTTCTCTGAATCAGTCACTCAGTCCCACAGAATCTACCTGGTCAATGCGTCCTAACCCCGAAGCATTCCCGTTTCCCCTGAGCACAGCCCTGTTCAGCCTGAAGCATCTTGGTCGTAGTGCTCCTCGCTGCCTCCCAAGGGATCTATCTATCCCCCATCTTCCTGGTCACTGCCTCCTTCGCGCACCTCTTGGAAACCAATCTCTGGGCCAAACTCCTGCTAGGCATTGAATATGCAGGTCTCAGCACCCTCCACACCCTGTCCGAGGGGGAGCCCATACCTTCAAGCCCCAGAGACAGACTTGAGCCCAGTGAGCAGACACTTCAACCACCCCCAACTTCAGTCTCCAGCCCACTTCAGTCAAAAGAGACAGAGGCACAGCTCTCAGTTCACGCTTACCCTGGAACACTCACAGAAGGCAGGCCTCATCAGAATGAATGGAAGAGTGTCCTTGCTTTGAATAAAATGCCGATGAGGGATAACTTAAGCTAATTATCGAGTCATGCCGGAAGCCAAATTATAGACATTGTCATGTTATAAACACCATTTCCCTAGAGAGCAGCTTGGAGACATCTGGGGAGCCTGGAGCCTGAGCTCATTACCTTCCCCGCAAGTTGCTCTGTCTCCTTGTGTCCCACCCGAGATGTGAGGGAAGTCTCTGCTTCTGCCGGGGCTTCTGATTCCCTCCCCTACACAGCCAGTCGTTTGCAGATGCTGCTGATTCTCCTTTGAAAACTGTCCGTTCCTGTGGCCACTGCCGTCCTTTAGGTCTTAACCATCTCTTGCTGCTTTCTGGGGCGAGTGACTGAATGAGGCAGAGCCTCTGTTTTCCTCATCTGTAAAATAGGAGTTTTCTTCTGTTCATTAATTTTTTTTAGAGACAGTCTCACTCTGTCGCCCAGGCTGGAGTGCAGCGGCACAATCTCAGCTCACTGCAAACCTCCGCCTCCCAGGTTTAAGAGATTCTCCTGCCTCAGCCTCCTGAGTAGCTGGGACTACAGGTGCATGCCACCACGCCCAGCTAATTTTTGGATTTTTGGTAGAGATGGGGTTTCACCATGTTGGCCAGGCTGGTCTCAAACTCCTGACCTCAAGTGATCCACCCGCCTCAGCCTCCCAAAGTGCTGGGATTACAGGCGTGAGCCACCCCGCCCAGCCAAAAAATGCAATTTCTTGATAGAAGGATTGGCTATTGCCAAGGGGAGCAACTGATCAATATTATATCACTAACAGTGAAACTCAGGCATCAGGGACACCCCAAGGGAATGCAATATGTTGGAAGAAGCTTCACCCACAAAGTGTTTTTGTCAGCATAGTCAACCTGAAGCTAATCAAGCCTGGAGATCTAATTTCCAGTTTACAGAAAATACGGGATAAACAACACCATGAGGAAGCAATCAGGGAAATCTAGAAGGTGGGACATGATGTCTGTAATTTACTTAAAATACTTTAGCAGTTCACCGAGTCAGTGGCAAAGGGGGAAAAAGTTATTCTAGATTTAAATGAAACTTAAGAGACATAGAGAAACGCAGTGCGTGGACCGTATTTAGATTTTGGTTGGAGCTAGGCACAGTGGCCCATGCCTGTAATCCCAGCACTTTTGGAGGCCCAAGGAGGAGGATTGCTTGAGCCCAGGAGTTCAAGACCAGCCTGGGCAACATAGCAAGACCCTATCTCTACCAAAATAAATAAATAAATAAATAAATAAATAAATAAATAAGATATACCTAATGTAAATGACGAGTTAATGGGTGCAGCACACCAACACGGCACATGTATACATATGTAACAAGCCTGCACTTTGTGCACATGTACCCTAAAACTTAAAGTATAATCAAATAAATTAGCCAGGTTTGGTGGCACGCATCTGTGGTCCCAGCTACTCAGGAGGCTGAGGCCTGGAGGTTGAGGTTGCCGTGAGCTGTGATTGTGCCAGAAGCCTGGGCGACAAAGCAAGACCCAGTCCCAAAAAATAAATAAATAAATAAAGATCTTGGTTGGAACAAATCAAATACAAACAAAGCATTTTGGAGGACAAGTTGGTAAATTTGAATATGGGCTACATATTGGATGATATTAAGGAATGGGTAATTTTCTGAGGTATGATCATTTTATATATAAACATATATATTTTAGACTGAGTCTGGCTGTGTTACCCAGGCTGGAGTGCAGTGGAGAGATCTTGGCTCACTGCAGCCTCTGCCTCCCAGATTCAAGCGATTTTCCTGCCTCAGCCTTCTGAGTAGCTGGGATTTCAGGCGCACCACTATGCCTGGCTAGTTTTTGTATTTTTAGTAGAGACAGGGTTTCACCATGTTGGCCAGGCTATTCTTGAACTCCTGGCCTTAGGTGACCCGCCCACCTTGGCCTTCCAAAGTGCTCGGATTACAGGTGTGGCCACTGCATGCAGCCTATGATTGTAATATTGTAGTAAGAAAACTTCCTGAAGTATTTAGGGGTAACTTCCATGAAAACTTTAAATCACTTTTAGCAAATGTTGGCTGTGAGCAGTGGCTCATGCCTGTAATCTCAGTGCTTTGGGAGGCTGAGGAGGGAGGATTGCTTGAGGCCCAGAGTTTGAGATTGCAGTGAGCTATGATCATGCCACTGTACTGTAGCCTAGGTGACAGATGGAGACCCTGTCTCTTAAAAAAAAAAAAAAAGTATTTGGTGGCCAGGTGTGGTGGCTCACACCTGTAATCCCAGCACTTTGGGAGGCCAAGGCAGGTGGATCACGAGGTCAGGAGATCAAGACCATCCTGGCTAACACAGTGAAACCTCGTCTCTACTGAAAATACAAAAAAAAAAAAAAAAAAATTAGCCAGGTGTGGTGGCAGGTGCCTGTAGTCCCAGCTACTCAGGAGGCTGAGGCAGGAGAATGGCATGAACCTGGAAGGCACAGCTTGCAGTGAGCTGAGATTGCACCACTGCACTCCAGCCTGGGCGACAGAGCAAGGCTCCGCCTCAAAAAAAAAAAATGTATTTGGTTGCCAACTCTGTGCCAATCACTAAGCTACTGCAAAATTCGATGTGGTCCCTGTCCCCATGAAACAGAGTGGCAGAGGAGAGGGAGGAGAGGTGGATAATCAGATACACTAATAGATGAATAGTGATTAGCAGATGGAAATCTTTTTTTTTTTTTGAGACGGAGTCTTGCTCTGTTGCCCAGGTTGGAGTACAATGGCACCATCTCAGCATACTGCAACCCCTGTCTCTTGGATTCAAGCTATTCTCCTGCCTCAGCCACCCGAGTAGCTGAGACTACAGGCACATGCCACCACACCCGGCTAATTTTTGTATTTTTAGTAGAGAGCAGGTTTCACTGTGTTGGCCAGGCTGGTCTCGAACTCCTGACTTCAGGTGATCTGCCCATCTTGGCCTCCCAAAGATCTGGGATTACAGGCGTGAGCCACCACGCCTGGCCGATGGAAATCTTTGAAGGAAATATACACAGCTCTTGAAGTGGGGATACTGTGGAAACTGACCTGGGCATCATCTGGAAGGGCGAAGAGAGGTTTTCTTAGAGGAAGGGATGACTCAGTGGAGCTCTGAGTAGGAGCAGGCGTTGGCCAGGAGAAGCAATGTAGGGGGAAAGTTTATAGTCTGAAGGAACAGCAAGTGCTTAGGGAGAGAGAGGAAGGAGCTTATTGCTTTAGGCCTAAAGAAGACATGAGTGGCTGAAGGAAGAGGCAAGGGAACTCTCCCCTTCCCTAAGAAGACCTGTGTGTGGCGTGGCTAGAGTTAAGTAACACTACTTGTGAGCCAAATTAAGAGTTTAGTCTTTTAGGCCGGGCTTGGTGGCTCACGCTTGTAATCCCAGCACTTTGGGAGGCCAAGGTGGGCAGATCACTTGAGGTCAGGAGTTTGAGACGAGCATGGCCAACATGGTGAAACCTCTTCTCTACTAAAAATACAAAAATTAGCTGAGTGTGGTGGCACACAACTGTAATCCCAGCTACTCAGGAGGCTGAGGCAGGAGAATTGCTTGAACCTGGGAAATGGAGGTTGCAGTGAGCCAAGATTGTGCCACTGCACTCCAGCCTGGGCAACTGAGTGACACTCCGTCTCAAAAAGAAAAAAAAAAGTTTAGTCTTTCTCCTGAAAGCAGTAGGAAATCATTAACAGATTTTTGTTTTTTTGTAGGGATGGATCTCGAACTCCTGGGCTCAAGCGATCCTCCCACCTTGGCCTCTCAAGTAGCTGGGACCACATTTGCTCACCAGCTGGCCCAAGACCAGACTGGGCAACATGGTGAGACCCCGACTCTACAAAACCTTTTTTTTTTTTTCGAGACAGAGTGTCGCCCTTGTTGCCCAGGCTGGAGTGCAATGGCACAATCTTGGCTCACAGCAACTCCGCCTCCCAGATTCAAGAGATTCTCCTGCCTCAGCCTCCCGAGTAGCTGGGATTGCAGGGACCTGCCACCACACCTGGCTAATTTTGTATTTGTAGTAGAGATGGGGTTTCTCCATGTTGGTCAGGCTGGTCTCGAACTCCCAACTTCAGGTGATCCGCCCGCCTCGGCCTCCCAGAGTGTTGGGATTACAGGTGTGAGCCACCGGGCTTGGCCCCCCAACAATTTTTTAAAATTAGCTGGGTGTGGTGGCACATACCTGTAGTCCCAGTTACTTGGGAGGCTGAGGTAGGAGGATCAGTTGAGCCCAGGAAGTTGAGGCTACAGTGAGCTGTGATTGTGCCACTGCACTCCAGCCTGGGTGACAGAGCAAGACCCTGTCTCAAAAAAAAAAAAAAAAGAAAAAGAAAAAAGAAAAGAAAAATGTTTTGAGTAGGGGCGTAACAGTCAGATTTGTGGCTTTGGAAAGATGACTGTGGGGTGCAATGATGAGGCTTGCTGAGGCACTGACCTGGAGGGCCGGAGGTGTCGGGATGAGGACTGGGTTTCTGGCTGTGGAAGTGAATGGATGGGGAAGCCACACCTCAGGATAGGTTTCCTGGGAAGAGGGGGTGGAGTGTGTGCTGATGGTTTGGGATGGCTGAGTTTGAGGGGCTTTTGAAATGTCCGAGGTGGACTGAGTGGGCAGTGTGGTGTCTGGGCCAGACCTGAGAGGAGAGGGCCAGGCTGAACCCCGGGGCTCCGATGCCGACTGCAAAGTGAGCAGGGAAGAGTGTCCGGAGAGAGAAGAGAGTTCTGGACAAAGCCTTGAGGAGCCCCAACATTTTGGGCTGAAAAGGAGAGAGTAAGCCTGCACTGAAGAGCAAGAGGGAGCAGCCCCAGAGGCAGGAGGACAGCAAGGGAGCTCGGTGCCCAGAAAGAAGGCGATTGGGGATGTCTCGGAGGAGGAAGTGGCCAGCTAAGCGGGCTGCCCTGAGAGGTCAGGGAGGCTGACAAGTGCCTGCCAGTTTCGATGAGATGGAGGCCACCGAGACCTCAGCAAGAGCTATTCCGGTGGCGGGCGAGGGTGGAAGCAGATGGAAGCGGGTTGGGGAGCAAGTGGGAAGTGAGAAAAGGAAGACTACGTGCATAGACAGCTCTCGGGGGAGCTTGGCTGTGAAGGGAAGAAAGGGATAGGGCTGTAGCCTCTGGGGTCAAGGAAGATTTAGCTTTTTAATGGGAGAGACCTCCTGATGGGGAAAGTGATTGGCTGTGCAAGGGAGATGAGATGACTCTAGGAAGGTGGATGAGAAAGGCCAAGGCCAGGGCACCCCGCTACTTAACAGAGGGGCGGTACGCTGATGGCTGGAAATTGGCGGCACGTGGGGCAGGCACTTGCTCGCCTTGGTTCCTTGCTCATATTCCTCTGCAGGTGGAATTCTTCTCTCTTCTCTCCTGCCTCCTTTGTTTTTTTTTTTTTCTTTTTCTTTTTGTTGAGATGGAGTCTCTCATTCTGTCGCCCAGGCTGGAGTGCAGTGGTGCAATCTCGGCTCACGGCAACTCCCACCTCCCAGGTTCAAAGTGATTCTCCTGCCTCAGCCTCCTGCGTAGCTGGGACTACAGGCATGAACCACCACACATGGCTACTTTTTGTATTTTCAGTAAAGACGGTGTTTCACCATGTTGGCAGGCTGGTCTCAGGTGATCTGAGGTGACCTCAGGTGATCCATCTGCCTTGGCCTCCCAAAGTGCTGGGATTACAGGCATGAGCCACCTTGCCCAGCCCTGCCTCCTTTGTATACTCCTGTTCAGCCTGTAGACATAGGAGGAAGATTACGTTCTCTGAAAAGACCTCCTTCCTCTTCCTCTAGGGTCATCCTCCTCTAAGATTCCAGGACCATGATCATCCTTCTATTGCTGCTTCTTAGGTCAGCTTGTAATGTCCATCTCCCCCACCAGACTGTGTCTCCAGCATCTCTGAGTCCCCAGGGCCTGGCCTGGGGCTTGCTACATGGTGAGTGCTCAGTAACTGTGGGGTAAATAAATGAAAGAATTAACCATGGTCATATGGAGGAAGTACTGCAGGAGGAGGCAAATCTGGAATAATTCCTAAGCAAATGCGGAGAGGGATGGGACAAGGAAAGAAAGGAGGAAAGGGAAAAGGCAGCCTAAGCTACTGCCAAAGGCACTTACATTGATCATGAACTTCTATGCACCAAGCATTAATACGTGAGTTTCTCATTTTTTGTTTATTTATTTTTTTCCCAAGATGGAGTCTTGCTCTGTCACCCATGCTGGAGTGCAATGGCGTGATCACGGCTCACTGTAACCTCCGCCTCCTGGGTTCAAGCAATTCTCCTGCCTCAGCCTCCCGAGTAGCTGGGATTACAGGTGCCCGCCACCAAGCCCGGCTAATTTTTGTATTTTTAGTAGAGACGGGCTTCACCATGTTGGCCAGGCTGGTCTTGAACTCCTGACCTCAAGTGATCTGCTCACCTTGGCTTCCCAAAGTGCTGGGATTACGGGAGTGAGCCACGGCGCCCGGCCATGTTTTTTCTTACCTATGGATAATAATTTTTTTTTTTTTTTTTGAGACAGAGTCTTGCTCTGTCACCCAGGCTAGAGTGCAGTGGTGTGACCAAAGCTCACTGCATCCTCAAACTTTTGGGATTAAGGGATCTTCCTGTCTCAGCCTCCCAAGTAGCTGGGGGCACAGGCATGCACCACCATGCCCAGCTAATTTTTACATTTTTTGCAGAGATGGGGTCTTGCTATGTTGCTGCTCAGGCTGGTCTTGAACTCTTGTTGGACTCAAGTGATCCTCTTTCCTTTGTCTCTCAAAGTGCTGGGATTACAGGCATGAGCCACCTCGCCTAGGCTAGGTTTCTTCTTTAATCCTCACAATATCTTCAGAAGGAATATTGTTTGCCTGTGCATTAGCTGGCTTCCCGAGTCTACTAGAATACAAACTCCTTGAGGTGGGGGTTGTCTGTCTTGCTGCTGTGTCCCCAGTGCTAGAATAGCACCTGGCACATAGAGTTGCCAGATAAAACACTGTCAAATATGAATTATAGATAAACAATAAGTAACTTTTTTAGTATAAATAAATATGTTCTGTATGTTTTGTGCTAATGTTTTTCTTTTTTTGAGACAGAGTTTTGCTCTATTTCCCAGGCTGGAGTGCAGTGGCGCGATCTCAGCTCTCTGCAACTTCCGCCTCGAGGGTTTAAGTGATTCTCTTGTCTCAGCCTCCCTTACAAGAGCCTCCTCTCTTTTAAGCTGGGATTACAGGCACTCGCCACCACACACGGCTAATTTTTGTATTTTTAGTAGAGACGGGGTTTCATCATGTAGGCCAGGCTGGACTCAAACTCCTGGCCTCAAGTGATCACCCGCCTTCGCCTCCCAAAGTGCTGAGATTACAGATGTGAGCCAGCGCGCCCAGCTCTGTGCTAAATTTGACAATACTAGACATAGTAGGTCCTTAATAAATATTGTTCCATAAATGCTGTTTGATTAAACCTCACCATGGGAATGCAGCCAGTAAATTCCAGACTATGGGAAGTCTAGAAGACAATCATAATATCTCCAATGACTAAATTGCAAAGAGGAAAAAAAAAAAAAAGACAGAGAGAGACAAAGGGGGAATTTACAGATTAAAAGAGAGACATATTAACAATTTGAAATCCTTCTTTGGCTCCTAATTCAAATAAACTAAAAATTGTAAAGAAAAAATGTTATAAGATAATTAGAAATTTGAACACTGACTGGCTATTTGATGAAGTTAAAGTGTGATTGTTAATTCTTTTTTTTTTTTTTTTTTTGACATGGAGTCCTACTCTGTCACTCAGGCTGGAGTGCAGTGGTGTGATCTCAGCTCATTGCAACCTGTACCTCCCAGGTTCAAGCAATTCTTCTGTCTCAGTCTCCTGAGTTTCTGGGACTACAGGTGCATGCCACCATGCCCGGCTGATTATTTTTTGTATTTTTAGTAGAGACAGGGTTTCATCATATTGGTCAGGCTGGTCTCAAACTCCTGACCTCGGGTGATCCACCCGCCTCGGCCTCCCAAAGTGCTGGGATTACAGGCATAAGCCACCGTGCCCGGCCAATTGTTAATTTTTTTTAGGTTTGATAATAATGTTGGGGTTATGTTTACTTTTAAAGGGTCCTTATAGAAATATGTATTGAAATATTTAGGAATGAAATTATGTGATGTCTTGGATTTGCCTAAAAATAACATGGGGTTTGTTCTAGGTTGGGCACAGTGGCTTGCACCTCTAATCCCAACAGTTTGGGAGGCCAAGGCAGGAGGATTGTTTGAGCCCAGGAGTTTGAGACCAGCCTGGGCAACATAGTGAAACCCTATATCTACAAAAAAATACAAAAATTAGCCATGCGTGATGGCACACGTTTGTAGTCTCAGCTACTCAGGTGGCTAAGGCATGAGAATCACTTGAACTCAGAAGGCAGAGGTTGCAGTGAGCCAAGATCACATCACTGCACTCCAGTCTGGGCAACAGAGCAAGACCTGTCTCTAAAAAACAAAACAAAGCAAAACAAAATAATATGGGGTTTGTTCTTTATCTTATATTTATTTTTCTTTCTTTCTTTCTTTTTCTTTTTTTTAGACGGAGTCTTGCTCTGTTGCCCAGGCTGGAGTGCAGTGGTGTGATCTTGGCTCACTGCAACCTCCACCTCACAGGTTCAAGCAATTCTCCCACCTCAGCCTCCTGAGTAGCTGGGACTACAGGCACGCACCACCACGCCTGACCAATTTTTTTTTTGTATTTTTAGTAGAGATGGGGTTTCACCATGTTGCCCAGGCTGGTCTTGAACTCCTGACCTCAAGTGATCCACCCTGGCCTCTCAAAGTGCTGGGATTACAGGCATAAGCAACTGTGCGGCCTTTTTTTTTTTTTTTAGACGGAGTCTTGTTCTGTCACGCAGGCTGGAGTGCAGTGGCACGATCTCAGCTCATTACAATCTCTGCCTACCGGGTTCAAGTTATTCTTCCACCTCAGCCTCCCAAGTAGCTGGAATTACAGGCATGAGCCACCATATCCAGCTATTTTTTTTGTATTTTTAGTAGACATGGGGTTTCACCGTGTTGGCCAGGCTGGTCTCGAACTCCTGACCTCAAGTGATCCACCTGCTTCGGCCTCCCAAAGTGCTGGGATTGATTACAGGCATGAGCCCATGAGCCACCATGCCTGGCCATTGTTCTATAATACATCTTTTTTTTTTTTTTTTTTATTGAGACTAAGCCTCACTCTGTCGCCCAGGCTGGAGTGCAGGGGCGCAATCGCGGCTCACTGCACGCTCCGCCTCCCGGGTTCACGCCATTCTCCTGCCTCAGCCTCTCTGAGTAGCTGGGACTATAGGCGCCCACCACCACACCCAGCTAATTTTTTGTATTTTTAGTAGAGACGGGGTTTCACCGTGGTCTCGATCTCCTGACCTCGTGATCCACCCACCTCGGCCTCCCAAAGTGCTGGGATTACAAGCGTGAGCCACTGCGCCCAGCTATAATGCATCTTAATTGTGGTGGTAACATGGGCATATTCCTTTGGCAAAACTATTTGAACTGTACACTTAAAATGTGCATTTTATTACATAAACCATACCTAAATAAAATTGTGTTGTTGTTGTTTTTTGAGACAGGGTCTCGCTCTGTCACCCAGGCTGGAGTGCAGTGGTGATTGCAGGTCACTGCAGGCTGAACCTCCCAGGCTCAAGGGATCCTTCCACCTCAGTCACCTGAGTAGCTGGGACTAGCTAATTTATGTGTTGTTGTTTTTGTTTGTTTTGGTAGAGATGGGGTTTTGCCATGTTGCCCAGGCTGGTCTCAAACTCCTGGCTCTAACGATCTGCCAGCCTTGGCCTCCCAAAATGCTGGCATTACAGGTGTGAGCCATCGTATTGGCCAATTTGATTTTTTTCTTTTTTAAAGTGAGGAAGTGGGTGGGTAAGAATGAAACAAAATTGACCATGAGTTGATAAGTGTTGAAGCTGGATATTGGGTACTCGGAGGTTAATTATATTTATTTACTTTTGTGTAGGTTTGAAATTTTGCATCATATAATACCTTTTTAATTGCATGAGGAAAGATGCTAGTCTTGTTTTACAAATAAGGAAACTAAAGCTTCCTGAGGTTAAGTAATTGCCCCAAAGTCACAAAGCTAGTAAAATGATGAGTCTGGAATGTGAACGGACCCATCTGAGTCCAGAACTTAAGCTATTAACCCTGGGTGCAAATTCCCAGAAGAGGTAGAGGAACATGTGGGTTTATGCTAGGGGGTGATACAGCCCTGCTGACTTAGGGAATTCTGGGACCAAGAAAGGTTAAAATGATGGTGGCCGGGTGTGGCAGGCTGGAGAAATGGCTTCCCTCTTGGATTCATTGTTGTGGGGTAGCCTCGTGGTTACCAGAGCTAACTTAGGACTCAGCTACCTGGGTTTGGGTTCTGGCTCTGCCACTTGCTAGCAGTGTAACTTGGGCAAGTCACTTCTCTCCCTCAATGTCCTCATTTATACCATGGATTTTTTATTTATTTATTTATTTATTTATTTATTTATTTATTTATTTATTTATTTATTTTTTGAGACGGAGTCTTTCTCTGTCCCCCAGGCTGGAGTGCAGTGGCGCGATCTCGGCTCACTGCAAGCTCCGCCTCCCGGGTTCACGCCATTCTCCTGCCTCAGCCTCCCGAGTAGCTGGGACTACAGGCGCCCGCCAACACGCCCGGCTAATTTTTTGTATTTTTAGTAGAGACGGGGTTTCACCGTGTTAGCCAGGATGGTCTCGATCTCCTGACCTCGTGATCCGCCCGCCTCGGCCTCCCAAAGTGCTGGGATTACAGGCTTGAGCCACCGCGCCCGGCCTTATTTATTTATTTTTTGAGACAGAGTCTTGTTCTGTCACTCAGGCTAGAGTACAGTCGTGCAATCTTGGCTCACCGCAAACTCCGCCTCCTGGGTTCAAGTGATTCTTGTGTCTCAGCCTCCCGAGAATCTGGGCAGCTGGGATTACAGGTGTGCACCACCACACCTGGCTAATTATTTTAATTAATTAATTTATTTATTTATTTATTTATTTATTTATTTATTTATAGACAGAGTCTCGCTCTGTCACCAGACTGGGGTGCAGTGGCACAATCTCGGCTTACTGCAACCTCCGCCTCCTGGGTTCAAGAGATTCTCCTACCTCAGCCTCCCTAGTAGCTGGGATTGTAGGCACTCACCACCATGCCAAGCTAATTTTTGTATTTTTAGTAGAGATGGGGTTTCACCATGTTGGCCAGCTGGTCTTTTTTTTTTCTTTTTTTTTTTTTTTTTTTGAGACGGAGTCTTGCTCTGTCACCCAGGCTGGAGTGCAGTGGCGCGATCTTGGCTCACTGCAAGCTCCGCCTCCCGGGTTCACGCCATTCTCCTGCCTCAGCCTCTCCGAGTAGCTGGGACTACAGGTGCCCACCACCGCGCCCGGCGAATTTTTTTTTTTTTTTTTTTGTATTTTTTAGTAGAGACGGGGTTTCACCGTGGTCTCGATCTCCTGACCTCGTGATCCGCCCGCCTCGGCCTCCCAAAGTGCTGGGATTACAAGTGTGAGCCACCGCGCCCGGCCGGCCAGATGGTCTTGATCTTTTGACCTTGTGATCTGCCCACCTTGGCCTTCCAAAGTGCTGAGATTACAGGTGTTAGCCACTGCGCCTGGCCTATTTTTAAATTTTTTTAGTAGAGATGGGGTTTCGCCATGATGGCCAGGCTAGTCTCAAACTCCTGACCTCAGGTGATCCGCCCACCTCAGCCTCCCAAAGTGTGGGATTACAGGCGTGAGCCACCATGCCCAGCCTATATCATGGATATTAATAGGAATGTAAAATGGTATAGCCCGTTTGGAAAACAGCTTTGCAGTTTTTAGTTTGTTTTTTTTTTTTTTTTTTTTTGAGACACGGTTTCACTCTGCTGCCCAGGCACAGAGTGGCATGAATGTGGCTCACTGCAGTCCCCACCCTCAGCCTCCTGAGTAGCTGAGACTACAGGCACATGCCACCACTCCCGGCTAATTTTTGTATTTTGTAGAGATGGAGTTTCACCATGTTGCCCAGGCTGGTCTCAAACTCCTGGCCTCAAGCCATCAGCCTGCCTTGGCCTCCCAAAGTGCTGGGACTACAGGTATGAGCTACCATGCCTGGCCTTGGCAATTTTTAAGAGTTAAACACAGCTGGGCACGGTGGCTGATGCCTGTAATCCCAGCCCTTTGTGAGGCTGAGGCAGGAGGATCCCTTGAGCCGAGGAGTTTAAGACCAGCTTGGGGAATATAGCAAGACCCTGTCTCACAAAAAAAATTTAAAAAGAAATTCGCTGGGCATAGTAGCTCAGGCTTGTGGTCCCAGCCACACTGGAGGCTGAGGCAGAGGATCTCTTGAGCCCAGGAGGTCAAGGCTTTGGTGAGCCATGACTGTGCCACTGCACTCCAGCCTGAGTGAGACTGTGAGACCCTGTCTCAAAAAAAAAAAAAAAAAAAAGGTTAAACATAAATGTAGCATATGACCCAGCAATTCCACCCTTAAATGTCTACTTAGGAGAAATAAAAACATATATTCACAAAAGACATGTATAGCAAATGTTCATAACAGCATTATAGATAATAGCCAAAAAGTGAAAACCACCCAAATGTGATTGGATAAACAAAATGTGGCATATCCCTACAACGGACTACTACGCAGCAATAAAAAGGAACAGGCCGGGTGCAGTGGCTCATCCCTGTAATCCCAGCACTTTGGGAGGCCGAGGTGGGTGGATCACCTGAGGTCGGGAGTTCAAGACCAGCCTGACCAACATGGAGAAACCCCGTCTCTACTAAAACTACAAATTTTGCCAGGCATGGTGGTGGGTGCCTGTAATCTCAGGTACTCAGGAGGCTGAGGCAGGAGAATCACTTGAGCCCAAGAGATGGAGGTTGCAGTAAGCTGAGATTGCGCCATTGTACTCCAGCTTGGGCAACAAGAGCGAAACTCTATCTCAAAAGAAAAAAAAAAAAAAAAGGAACAGACTACCAATACACGCTACAACACAGGTAAACCTCAAAAACATTATGCTTTTGTGAAGCCAGATGCAAAAGACCACATATTGCATGATTCCATTTATATAAAATATCCAAAAAAGGGAACTCTATCGAGACAGAAAGATTAGTCACCCAGGGCTGGGGATGGGAAGGGAGAGCTACAAGTGGGGAGGAGGAGTCTTATAAGCAATGTTCTAAAACTGGATTATGGGGCCGGGCACGGTGGCTCACGCCTATAATTCCAGCACTTTGGGAGGCCGAGGTGGGCGGATCACCTGAGGTCAGGAGTTCGAGACCAGCCTGGACAACAAGGTGAAACCCTGTCTCTACTAAAAATACAAAAATTAGCCGGGCGTGGTAGCATCTGCCTGTAATCCCATCTACTTGGGAGGCTGAGGCACAAGAATCGCTTGAATCTGAGAGGCGGAGGTTGCAGTGAGCTGAGATTGAGCACTCCAGCCTGGGCAACAGAGTGAGACTATCTCAAAAAAAAAAAAAAAAATTTAGCTGGGCATGGTGGTGGGTGCCTGTAGTCTCAGCTATTTGGGAGGTTGAGGCAGGACAATTGCTTGAACCCGTGGGGCAAAGCCTGCAGTGAGCTGAGATTGTGCCACTGCACTCCAGCCTGGAAGACAAAGTGAAACTCTGTCTCAAAAAAAACCCCAAAACTGGACTATGATGATGGTTGCATAACTGTAAATTTACTAAAAACCATTGAATTGGACACTTAAAATGGGTTATGTGTGGTATGTTCATTTTTAAAAATAGTGTCGGCTGGGCACGGTGGCTCACGCCTGTAATCCCTTTGGGATTACACCACTTTGGGAGGCCAAGGCGGGCAGATCAGGAGGTCAAGAGCTGGAGACCATCCTGGCCAACACGGTGAAACCCTGTCTCTACTAAAAATACAAAAATTAGCCGGGCGTGGTGGCGTGCGCCTGTAGTCCCAACTACTCAGGAGGCTGAGACAGGAGAATGGCTTGAACCCAGGAGGCAGAGGTTGCAGTGAGCCAAGATCGTGCCCCCACGTGGGGGCGTGAGAGAAAAAGACTCTCTCAAAAAAAAAAAAAAAAAAAAAAGTCTATTTCATAGGCTGTTATGGGGATTAAGTGACATCCAGTTCTTAGAACAGAGACTGGCATGCAGTAAGTACTACAGAAATTACTATGGGGTTGGACGCCTGGGGTGCAGTTCCCCAAAAAGGGCAACCGGGCAGGTTTCCTGCTCCCAAATCCTTGAACACAGTCCTTACTGCCCCAGGTGAGACCTAGATGGACCAAGGAAAGGGAAGGGCTGGCTTCTGGATCCAGTGGGGCCCTTTCTAGCCTTCACTCTGGAAGTGTTAGATGGGACTCAGCATCCAGCCTTGTCCCTCTTTTGGAGAAAGGGGAGTATGAGGAGGAGAGGTTCCTGAGAAGGGTGTTGCCGCCCTCATCGCAGGCTGAGGATGGGGTCGAGTGTCCTCTACTGGAGGAAATGGTAATTGCAGCAGCTGGGTCTGCCCACGTGAGTTCTGGTGACTGCTCACATCATGTTTCAACCCTCCCAACAATGTGAGGAAGCCACTGTTGTCCCCTTTTCACCGATAAGGACATTGAGACTTAGAGTGTCTAGGTGACCTGCCCAGGGTTGCACAGCGCCACCCCCACCCCCGTCCAGGCCATCAAGGGTGGTTTGATGATCTCCTTTCAGCTGGAGAGGCACTCACACTATTTTCCTACCGTTTGTAGAGTGATTCCATCCGAGTCCATATTCTGGGGTGCCTGATGAGAGCAAGGGGAAGTGGGGAAAGTGGAGGCAGAGAGGACTCAAAATCGTAATGACCCCTCAATAAAGCCCCCAAACTCACATAGGGAAGGGGGAGCTGGCAGCTTTTGGAGGCAGAGAAAGAAGAGGCCATTGATCTGCACTGTTATATAATATTCACTCATTTATTTATACTGATCATTTTCTTGGGCATTCTCTCCTTGTGTCTACACTGTGCTAGGCACAGGAGTGCAAGTAGGCACTGTTGTTGAGGATGAGTCCTCAGCACTGTCCTGCAGAAGAGACAGCCATGATGATCATCCTTCCAGAACTTTCCGTGTGTGTGTGTGTGTGTGTGTGTGTGTGTGTGTGTGTGTGTGTGCAGAGGTGGGCTTTTTGAGCAATTATGAGCCCTGGAGTCTAGACCCAGTTCAGATTCATGACTTGGCAGGACCCCAGGATCCCCCCTCATGACAAGTGCCCTGGAGAGTTCTTCTGCAGGAGATGTTAGAGGGTGAGTGTTTTGGGCAATGGAACACCACACCTCCTCCTTCCTCAAACCCTCGCCCCACCTAGGGACTTTACCTCTGGACTTTGCAGGTGGGGGAGGCAGATCCTCCTTACCCCTGTCCTCCCAGATGTTATTTGATGACGCATAGGGAAACTACACCTCTGTTGTCATTGCTAGAAGGGCCCGGAGGCAAGCTGCATCATTTGTCCCCTTTCTGAAACCCTCTCTTGTCCTGGCCCCAGAATAAGATATTTATCTGTGGGGCCGCCCCCAGCATTCTTCCACACCTTTACCCCAAGCCATTATACCAATCTCTGTATTTCCACAGATAGGAAACGGCAGTATTCCAATAACCTGATTTTTATCAAGAGAGAAATATCCCAGGGATTCATTCATTCACTCACTTGCTCTTCATTCATTCACACGTATTGATTGAGCACCTATTATATCTTGGCCACTGTTCTAGGCAGTGGGGGATGCACCAATGATAAGACAAAGTTCTCGTTAACTCATTTCCAGACTAATGGGAGAGACAGACGCTAAAGAATAAATCCTGGCCGGGCGCGGTGGCTCACGCTTGTAATCCCAGCACTTTGGGAGGCTGAGGCGGGCGGATCACGAGGTCAGGAGATCGAGACCACGGTGAAACCCCGTCTCTACTAAAAATACAAAAAATTAGCTGGGTGTGGTGGCGGGCGCCTGTAGTCCCAACTACTCGGAGAGGCTGAGGCAGGAGAATGGCGTGAACCCGGGAGGCGGAGCTTGCAGTGAGCCGCGATTGCGCCACTGCACTCCAGCCTGGGCGACAGAGCGAGACTCCGTCTCAAAAAAAAAAAAAAAAAAGAATAAATCCATTTACAGACTTTTATGTAACAATAAGCTATGCAGAAACTCAAGAAGGTTAAGGGGATAGAACAGGGTGGGGGTGTGTGCTGCATTATCAGAATTTGTACTGGGAATTCACTTTTTCTTTATTTTCCTTGGGGCAGATGAGAGTGAGGGTCTGCGCGTGCCCTCCTCTGGCCTCTTCAACCTGTTTGGCAGATCAAACCTCAGAGGGGGGCATCCTGGGATTGGGGGGCATCCTGGGATTGGGGGTCAGGGGTTGCAGAGCCAGCCCTCGGAATTTAGTTGAGGCAGAGTATTTAGATACTGCATCAGAGAAATGGAAATAGATACTGAGACAGTCTATTTATCGGCTTCCATGGGTGTAATAACACTCCCACCCTTCCGAATTTATTTTTTTTTGTTCATCTTGCATACAAGTACTGAATTATTAACTACTTATACATTACAGCATTTTTTGAGCCTACTGTGTGCCACGCACTGTTTTAGGGGCCATTCACGGCCCGCTAGAATCCCTGCTATACAAAGCTTGTAAACAACCATTGCCTCATTTCATCTTTCTCTTAAACATTATTTCTGAGATTCATCTACGTTGATTCACATAGCTCTTTTAGTCCCAAGAGGGCAGATATGAACCGTCCCATTTTACAGATGCAAAACCGTGACTGCTCGGGAAAAAACGAGTGGCTTTGCGACGACGAAATCCCAGGACGCCACCGGGCCACGTGCGGCGGCGCATCTGGCCCCTCGCGATCCCACCCGCGCACGCTCCCTCCCGCGCTCCCTCCCAGCCGCCGCCGCGCCGGGTCCACGTGTGTGTGTCTGTGTGCGGAATGGGGACGGGGGCGGCGCCGCCGGAGGGGTGGGGTCCGGGCAAACGTCACGGGCGGTGCGGCCCAATCAGCGGCGGGCTCGCGGCCCCGGCGCTGGTATTGGGGCAGCGAGGGGGCAGTTCTCTATAACGCGGTCTCCGGGAGCCAGCGGGGAAGAAAGAAACCGAGCGGGCGGAAGGCGCCCTCCCCGCCGCCTGGGCCCGGGCACCGGGTGCCGGGCCCGGGGTCCTTCCCGCCTCCCACGGCCGCCGGCCGCTTTGTTTCCCCTGCCTCTGCGCTTCGGGCGACTCGAGAGGGTCTCCCGCCGGGGCTACGAAGGGGACGCGGCGGCAGAAGGGCGGCCGACCCCGCCGGGACTCACAGGGACCCAGGAGTCCGGCCGCCGGGAGGGCCGCGTGAGGAGAGCGAAGAGGGAGCCCGAGCTCTGCGGCCCCGGGTGCCGGGCCGGGGGCGCCCGTGAGCAGAGACCTCCCCGTCGACGGGGGGCGATGTTCCCCTCGCCCGTGGGCTCTTCGGGCAGCCAGGGCATCCCGCCGCTGGGACCTGGACCCCCTCATTGGGCACCCCTCAGGCTGCTCCATGGAGACCCTGTGCCCCGCGCCCCGCCTGGCAGTGCCGGCGTCCCCGCGAGGGTCGCCCTGCTCCCCCACGCCCCGGAAGCCGTGTCGGGGGACCCAGGAATTCTCTCCGCTGTGCCTGCGTGCCCTCGCCTTCTGCGCCCTTGCCAAGCCCCGGGCGTCCTCTCTGGGCCCGGGGCCTGGGGAGCTGGCGGCGCGGTCCCCAGTGCTGCGGGGCCCTCAGGCCCCCCTGCGCCCTGGCGGCTGGGCCCCGGATGGCCTGAAGCACCTCTGGGCACCGACCGGGCGGCCCGGCGTTCCTAACACCGCGGCCGGCGAGGATGCGGACGTCGCAGCGTGCCCCCGCCGCGGAGAGGAGGAAGAGGGCGGAGGCGGTTTCCCGCACTTCGGCGTTCGCTCCTGTGCACCTCCGGGCCGCTGCCCTGCGCCCCCGCACCCTCGGGAATCTACGACCTGCTTCGCCTCGGCCCCGCCTCGCCTGGCCCCGGGTCTCGAGCCTCAGCGTGGCCCAGCCGCCAGCCCGCCTCAGGAGCCCAGTTCCCGGCCTCCGTCGCCACCTGCGGGCCTCTCCACCGAGCCCGCGGGTCCCGGGGCGGCGCCGGGGCCGTTCCTGCCTGGCCAGCCTGCCGAAGTCGATGGAAACCCCCCGCCGGCCGCCCCCGAGGCTCCAGCGGCCAGCCCCTCGACGGCCAGCCCGGCTCCGGCCGCACCCGGAGATCTCCGCCAGGAACATTTCGATCGTCTGATCCGCCGGTCGAAACTTTGGTGTTACGCGAAGGGCTTCGCCTTGGACACTCCGAGTTTGCGCCGGGGGCCGGAGCGGCCGCCTGCGAAAGGGCCGGCTCGGGGAGCCGCCAAGAAACGCCGGCGGCCGGCGCCCCCTCCGCGCACCGCGCAGCCCCGCCGCCCTGCACCGACGCTCCCCACCACGAGCACCTTCAGCCTCCTCAGCTGCTTCCCCTGCCCCCCGGCCCTGGTGGTGGGGGAAGACGGAGACCTAAAGCCAGCATCCTCGCTTCGCCTCCAGGGAGACTCTAAGCTCCCGCCCGCCCACCCGCTGTGGAGGTGGCAGATGGGGGGTCCCGCTGTCCCTGAGCCCCCTGGCCTCAAATTCTGGGGGATCAACATGGATCAAAGCTGACCGTGGGACTTCTGCTAAAGGGGAAAAGTTGAGACCATGGCCAAACAGCAGGCTTGAGGAGGGAGCCCCATTTCTCACATTTGTCCCCTTCCTTTACATTTTAGGAGCTGTGGGCAGAGGGACCTAAATGACAGTGATCTTCATTCAAGCACCTAAGTTTTCGGGGTGACAGTCCCTCCCCCTCATCCTTTGCAGAGGAACCCAGGGCTGGAGTCGGGAGAAGGCTTAAGCAAAAAAGGCTGATGACATAGATTCCAATCCCTGCCCCCTTCCATCTCGGACCGTTGGAGGCAGGGCCTGCACCCCAGTGGGAGCAAAGGAGGCCACCGCTCAAAGACAACCCCCCCAAAAAAAAGGGGAGAGGAGAGACCTCGGTGATGGACAAACCGGTTGTTACTGTGTCTGTGGGCGAGCCTGGGGTGCGGGGGCTGTGGTGGGGGTGGGGAGATGATTGGCAGCTCCCTGGGGGCATCCCCCACCCCCACTGTCCAGGCCTTTAACCCTTTGCTCCCCTCAGGCCTTCCCTAACGCTCCAAGCACCGCTGGAGCCTTTAATGGGTGAGGGAGCTTGGGTAAGAGGAAGATCACCCCCTTCCTGTCCCCTTTCTAGGCCCCCGCAAGTGCAGGTGACCCTTAATTGGTGAGATCTTCAGCCTCAGCCGCCGACCTTTCCCTTTTGTCCAGTTTTGGAGTTCCCGTTTTTTCCTTGTTTGCTTTCCGAGTGTAAGGTCTGGCCGGTGAGAAAGATTCCCCCCAACCTTGATTAATCAGCCCCCTCCCCCAACTTACTTCCCTTAGGACGGGTAGGGCTGAGGGACCTCCTCTCCTAGAAAGTGCTTACTTTGCCTGAGGAAGGGGCTAGACACTGTCCCAGGGAAAGTAATAGAAGGTGGAAGAAATCAATAAAATCAGACCAAACAAGTCGCCTTTCGAGGGCCTCCACCGATTTATGGATGAGAGGGGGTGGAGGTGGAAGGCAGGCCCAAGTCCATTCTTTGGACACCCAAACTCAGCCCCCTTAAAGAGTGGAAACAAAACAAGCTGCACTTTGCAGAGGTGGTAAATGAAAGGACTCTTGGCCTAACTGCAAGAGTCCCCTGGGGTTTGAAGGGGCAAAGTTTGAGTCTGGTTGGAACCTGGGCTGAGGTACCTTAAGCTTCCCCCCGCAACACCCCAGCCTCAGGCATTGCGGGAGTTGTCAGAGATCTGATGGATCCGAAGGGGGCAGGGCCAGGGGATTAGGTTTGGGGTCAGAGGTTCTGTTTTCCAGGGGAGGGGTGAGATAGGCCTGGATCACGCCCTCTGCTATGCCCTCCAGCTAGGAGGATCTTGAGTCAGAGAGGATTGGAAGTGCTTTCTCCTCCATCCAGGTGAGGTCAGGGGAGCTTAGGTCTTAGGGAGATGGCAAGTTGAGGTGTGAAGGGAAGTTGGGGCTTTGGGAGCTGCCAAACAACTGAGGGACCCAGTGCCCCTTACGCCCCGCACTAGTGAATAGCGCCCCCTCTTCCCCCGAAAACGAGGTGAGAGAGGAACAATTCCCACGCTAGGGAAGGACTTGTCTCCTTTTCTGTGAAAATGCTTTGTAAAAAGTTGTTATTGTTTGCATAGAGCAGATTCTTGGGAAAAACTGTTTTGGACCATAAAAGTTTTGTTTGTTTTAAAAACTGTCTCCTTTCATTTTTCTTTCCTTGGGGGTGAGGGTGGGGGTGGGGTGGGTGGGCGTGGGGTGGGCACTTCTCTCTTTTTCCTTAACATCTGGCCTCTGTGAACCCTGCTGACCTCCCCTCCCCCTCCAGCTGTGTTGTGGGAGGAGGAGGAAGAAGGGGTGGGGGAGTGCCTTCCACCCTGTGCTTCGGGGGTCTCCATCTTATTTTGCCCCCCAAGAATGGAGAATGGGAGGAGGAAGACAGACACGAGGGGTGGGGAGAGAATCACCATGAAGAGGGGTGCTGTTAGAAGTCTGGAAAGGCAGACTCCCTGGTTTTCAAAGGCCTCTTGGTTTTAGTAACGCGCTCCGGGTCAGCGTCTGCCCCACCCGCCTGCCTGGAGCCGGGCACGGGATGATGGCGTGAGCTCTGGGTGAAGGAGGAACGGCTGGTGGGCATGAAATACTCTTTTTGGACTTTCCTCCTCTTCGGGGCAGGAGGAGATGCTGTTAATTTAGGTTCTTTCCTCCCTGCGCCACCTGCCCCCACCCTCACTCCCCCACCCCCGCCCTGCAAATGAAAGGATTACAACTCAACCTGGAAGGGGGCAGGGTGGTGAGTTAAAAAACACACCTTTTGGCCAAATAAGATTTAATTCTAGTTGTTTTACAGAATAGGGAACTACGTTAGTTTCCCAGGGCTGCCATGACAAATCACAACAAACTTGGTGGCTTAAAAGACAGATATTTAAGCGGCCGGGTACGTTGGCTCACGCCTGTAATCCCGGCATTTTGGGAGCCCAAGGCGGGTGGATCACAAGGTCAGGAGATCGAGACCATCCTGGCCAACATGGTGAAACCCCGTCTCTACTAAAAATACAAAAACTAGCTGGGCTTGGTGGCGCGTGCCTGTAATACCAGCTAGTCCGGAGGCTGAGGCAGGAGAATCGCTTGAACCCGGGAGTCAGAGGTTGCAGTGAGCCGAGATCATACCACACTGCACTCCAGCCTGGCGACAGAGTGAGACTCCGTCTCAAACAACGACAACAACAACAAACCCAGATATTTCTTCTCTTCCATTTACTGGGACCAGAGGTCCAAAACTAAGGCATTGCAGGGCTGAACTCCCTCCGAAGGCTCTCCGGAAGGGCCCCCTCCGTGCCTCTTCCAGCTTCTGTGGCCCCAGGTGTTCCTTGGCTTGTGGCTGCAGAGTTCCCATTCTCCCATTGTATGGCCCTCCCCTCTCCTGTCTGTCACAAGGACACTTGTCATTGGCTTTAGGGCCCACCAGACAATCCAGGATGATCTCGTCTTGACATCTTTAATTAAGTTACATTTACAAAGACCCTTTTTCCAAATGAAGTCATATTCACAGGCTCTGGGGGAGTGGGGGCTGGGGATTAGGACCTGGACACATCTTTTTGGGTTCCACCATTCAGCCCACCCCAGAAACTGAGTCCCAGAAAAGAAAGAAACTTGCCCAGACTTCTGGGGGAAGCAAACAGGTACTGAGTGTTTGGGGTTGAAATAGGGAAAAGCGTGCTTCCAAGCGAGGGCCACAAGTTTTTCTGAATAGGAGCAGCCTGGGGAAAGGGGAAAGGGGAAAGGGACCCCTGGCTTTCCCCAGGCTCTGAGCTCCCGGGGATCTGGGACTCCCTCTCCCACGCCAATAAGCTGGAGCCCGAGAGGGTCTGAGGAAGTCTGCTCTCCCTCCCAGGTGTCTTCAGCCCCTGCTTCTACCCCTCCCCTCCTCCAGTCCCGCGTCCTCTAGGGCTGGTGGCCACCACCTTGGTTTGTCAGGGATGTGGTGGTCACAGTCTTATTTCTGTCTGGGTCTCTAAACTCTTACAGCATCACCTGTTTTCCTTCTGTCTCAAAGGGTCTCAGAGGGTCTCCTCTCCATGTGCCTCTGGGTCTCTGCCCTCCTCTTCAGGGTCTGGCAGGACCCCCAGAGTAAGCCCTCGCTCGCCTCCCCCTAGCCCAGCCCTGCTTACCATCTCCTCCCTCCTCCCGGGAGCATCAGCCGCCTCTAGCCCCTCTGCCTCTCACCTCTTAGACCTTTGCAGCCTGACTTCTGCCCCCGAAACCGCTTTTGCCAAGGTCAGCCAGGACAGCCCCCAACCTCAAATTCAACAGTTGCCTCCCTGCCACCACTCCTGGACTTATACACAGCCTGTGATACGGCTGGACACTCACAAGGATCTCTGTCCCCAAAGGTCCCGCCTCTGTCTTCTTCCATCTCCTCCTTCTCTTGCCCCCTCCCCTGGAAGCTTTAAAAAGACCGAGTCTGACGAAGTCCGGTGGCGCCTGCCCTCCACCCCATCTCCCCACAGGATTCTGTTTTCCTCCCCTAGGTCATCAGCTTGCACCTATATGGGTAAATGACTCCCACTTGACTGTCCCTGCCGCCTCTCCCTCCAGCACCCCTCCTGAGCCTTGGTCCCGCATCTCCACAGGGACAATGGCAACTCATATGCCTCTGTCAAAGACCAAGCTCCTGGTCCCTGCCCACAGCTCCCTGCCCACAGCAGTCTCCCTGGTCAAGTCCACATTCTGGTTACAGCTCTGCCTTTCTCCCCATTACTTCCCCTGGACTCAGCACCTTGAATTCTCAGCTGGGTCCTCCCATTTGACCCACAGCAATCTATTTCCAAGCCTCCCGCTGCTTCTTCCCTCGCAAGGATCTCACAATTGTGTCTCTAATCTCCACTCCGTCATGGTGCAGTGTCCCCTACCTCTAGGCTGGACTATGACAGTAGCTACCTATTAATAGTTTCTGGACGTCTGGTTTTTCTCTGATCCCTTCAGATCAGTTTACCTTCTTACTTGGTGGGTCCCCTGATTGTATTAAATGCAGGCTCCTTGGCCTGTCATTTGGAGCCCTCTGTGATTTGGCCTTAACCTCCAGCTCCTTCATCCAACGTGATTCCCATTACTTCGCTTTATACCAGTGAAGGTATACCTGGTCTACTAGGCTGGAATGCACTTCCTTCCCCAGCGCCCCTGGCATGCCCCTCCCTGCTTTCTTTACCTTCATTCTCCAATGCAAAATGTCATCTCTCCCATGAAGTCTTTTTTGATTCCCCCAGTTAGATGTGCTCCTTGCCACCACTAGACCCTCTTCACTCTTCTGTGTCTGGTAGGAAGGGACTGTGGAGTGTGGAGGGCGAGTGCGGCTTTGGGGTCAGACACTCCTGCTCCCCTCTCTCTATGGAGAACCTGGGTCAGGGGACTCGAGGCAGAACCTTCCTGACCTAAGCTTTCATTTTATTGCCTTGGCCCTTAACTGAGAGTCATTGACATGTAACAACCACTTCAAAAGAAAATCATCCCTGTAATTGTAAAAACTTCCTGAGAAGGCTGGCAAGGTAGCTTGTGTCTGTAATCCCAGCACTTTGGGAGGCCAAGGCGGGGAGAATCACTTGAGCCCAGGAGTTTGAGCCAGCCTGGACAACATAGGGAGACCTCGATGCTATCAAAAACAAACAAAAAAACAAAAACAAAAAACAAGCTAGGTGTGGTGGCGTGCACCTGTAGTCCCAACTACTCTGGAGGCTGAAGTGGGATGATTGCTCAGCCACTTCAGGGAGATCAAGGCTGCAGTGAGCTGTGATCACCCCACTGCACTCCAGCCTGGGTGACAAAACGAGACCCTGTCTCAAAAACAAAAACAAAAAACACTTCCTGAGAAGACACTGTGCAATGTGCCAAGTCCCCCTACGCTGTGTTCATATTTTCTCTAAGATAAAAAGTTAGGGTATTGATGACAAAGTTATACTTATTTATGATTTTTCTTGTGTCCTTCTACAGTGATCTTGTATCTCTTGCTTCATTTTTTAAGGTCCTAGATCAGTGCCTTGCACACAGCAGGCACCTAATGAATACTTGTCCAATGCATTTCACCCCACCTCCGTTCCTCCTGACCCCTCCACCCTTGTCCAAAGCATTTTTTAAAAGCCTCATTTAAATGACTGCACAGCAGCTTGGTGAGTGACCCTTGGCCAGAATGCAGTTCCAGAGCTTGTCCACTAGATGCTGCTGTCTGCTAGCACCAGAAGAAGGACAGCGAGCCAGAGGAGGGTGGCTGGGGAAGGGATTCGTTCTCCCAAGCCATGGAGTGAGAGCCCTGTGCTAGAGCCTGAGGGGGATTGATGTGCAAGACGTGGTCTCTGCACACAAGGAACTTAAGCAGGTGTCAGGCGTTTTACAGGCATTATTTTGCTTTCATAACAATAGATAAGTATTACTTGTTTAGCAGATGAGGAAATGGAACTCAGAGAGGTTAATTAACTTGCCTGAGGTCACACAGCCAGTGGAGGAGCAAAGTAGCTCTGGTCTGTCTGACTAGGTTTCCTCCTGAGTGGTTATCATAGCAAGCACTGTAATGGCATTTCCTTGGAACCAGGCCTTGTTACATTATGCTTAGTTGCTCATGTAATCCTCAGGACGCAATATGAGGTAGGTACTATTGTTATTATTTATTTATTTATTTTTGAGACAGAGTCTCACTCTGTCACCCAGGCTGGAATGCAGTGGCACAATCTTGGCTCACTGCAACCTCCGCCTTCTGGGTTCAAGTGATTCTCATGCTTCAACCTCCCTAGTAGCTGGGACTACAGGCATGGGCCACCATCCCTGGCTAATTTTTGTATTTTTTAGTAGAGACTGGGTTTCACTATGTTTGGCCAGGCTGGTCTTGAACTCCTGACCTCAAATGATCTGCCCACCTTGGCCTCCCAATGTGTGGGATTACAGGCGTGAGCCACCGTGCCCAACCACGGTACTATTAGCGCCATTTTGCAGATGAGAAAACTGAGGTTCACAGAGGTTAAGCTCATACAGCTACAGAATTGTGTCCTTTGAATTTGTGCTCTAAATTCCCACACTGCTGCCATGTTTCACCGCCCAGCAGCAACCAGTTATGGGGTGGGAATAGCCCCCATCAATATATAGAGGTCCCAGAGCTCTGTTCCAGAGACAAAGACACAGAGCCTGCCCCCAAGGTCCCTAGAGTGGCATGGGGAAAGCAGGACATGCAGTCCCCTCCTTAGGGTGTGGACTCTCCACAGATGTGCTGAGCGACTCGAGCTGAGTGTTGAGTGTTTCACCCTCTCTGGGCCTCAGTGTCATCACCTAAAATCAGGGAACTCCATAACAGAAAGTGCCTCTCAGACGCAGACTTGCCATCCATGATGATTTTTTTTTTTGAAACAGGCTCCGACTCTGTCACCCAGGCTGAGTACAGTGGTGCAATCTTGGCTCACTGCAGCCTTGATCTCCCAGGCTCAAGGGATCTTCCCACATCAGCCTCCCAAGTAGCCGCGACCACAGGCACATGCCACCATGCCCAGCTAATTCTGTTTATTTTATTTATTTATTTATTTATTTTTTTTGAGATGGAGTCTCACTGTCGCCCAGGTTGGAGTGCAGTGGCGCCATCTCGGCTCACTGCAGGCTCCACCTCCCAGGTTCACGCCATTCTCCTGCCTCAGCCTCCTGCGTAGCTGGGGCTACAGGCGCCCGCCACCTCGCCCGGCTAATTTTTTGTACTTTTAGTAGAGACGGAGTTTCACCGTGTAAGCCAGGATGGTCTCGATCTCCTGACCTTGTGATCCGCCCGCCTCAGCCCCCCAAAGTGCTGGGATTACAGGCGTGAGCCACCGTGCCCGGCCAATTCTGTTTATTTTTAATTATTTTTTTTTGAGACGGAGTCTTGCTCTGTTGCCCAGGCTGGAGTGCAATGGCGCAATCTTGGCTCACTGCAACCTCTGCCTCCTGAGTTCAAGCAATTCTCCTGCCTCAGCCTCCTGAGTAGCTGGGATTACAGGTGCCTGCCACCATGGCTGGCTAATTTTTGTATTTTTAGTAGAGGCGGGGTTTAACCCTGTTGGCCAGGCTGGTCTCGAACACCTGACCTTGTGATCCACCTGCCTCGGTCTCCCAAAGGGCTGGGATTACAAGTGTGAGCCACCGTGCCTGGCCAATTTTTTTTTTTTTTTGAGATGGAATCTCGCTCTGTCACCCAGGCTGGAGTGCAGTGGCACAATCTTGGCTCACTGCAACCACCACCTCCCAGGCTTAAGTAATTCTCCTGCCTCAGCCTCCTGAGAAGCTGGGACTATAGGTGCACACCACCATGCCTGGCTAATTTTTATTTTTCTATTTTTTTTAGTAGAGACAGGGTTTTGCCATGTTGGCCAGACTGGTCTAGAACTCCTGACCTCAAGTGATCCGCCCGCCTTGGCCTCCGAAAGTGCTGGGATTACAGGCGTGAGTTCTGTTTATTTTTTGTAGAGATGGGGGTCTCATTATGCTACTGAGGCTGATCTTGAACTTCTGATCTCAAGTGATCCTCCTGACTCGGCCTCCCAAAGTGCTGAGATTACAGGCATGAGCCACTGTACCCGGCTTCCACGATGATTTATTACAAAATCATAGCACTTAAACAAATAGAGGGGAAGTTACCTACTCTAAAATGCACCAAAATTTCAGCTTGATGATCATTACACATGTACATTACCTGTGTGATCGCCACCCAGACCTAGATAAGCAACACTTCCAGCCTTTGGGAGGCTGTGTGAGGCCTGCTCCCAGTTGATCTCCCAACCCGGAGATGACCACCATGCCAGCCTCTGTCACCAAAGATCCGTTTGGCTTGTTTTTGACCCTCATTAAGAATGGAAGGTTCGTTTTTGGGTCTGGCTTCTTTTGTTCAACATTATGCATATGGGATTCATTCATGCTGTTGCATGAAGCCGTAGTTAACTCATTTTATCACCATGTAGTATTTGATTGAATGAATATTCTGCAATGTATATGTTTTCCTGTTGATGGATGTTTGGGCTGTTTCCAGATTTTAGTTTTATGTATAAAGCTACGTGTTACAGTTTTTGTTGCTGTTGTTTGTTTGTTTGAGACAGAGTCTCGCTCTGTTGCCCAGGCTGGAGTGCAGTGGTGTGATCTCAGCTCATTGCAACCTCTGCCTCCCAGGTTCAAGCAATTCTCCTGCCTCAGCCTCCCGAGTAGCTGGAATTACAAGTGTGAGCCATCATGCCTGGCCAATTTTTGTATTTTTAGTAGAGATGGGGTTCTGCCATGTTGACCAGGCTGGTCTTGAACTCCTGACCTCCAGTGATCCACCCGCTTTGGCCTCTCAAAGTGCTGGGATTACAGGCGTGAGCTTCTGTGCCCAGCCTTTGTGTCAGAGTTTTAAAGGAGAAGAGAAAGGAGCTAACATTTCTCAAGCGTTAAGCGTTAACTGTCTCCAGCAATGGGCTAAGGACTGGAGATGAGAAATAACTAAAACCTCATATTGCTCTCCCACAGCTCACCACCTAGCAGGGGAGAGAGGCAAGTGAGCAAGCAGGACAAGACGGGCATAGAGGTGGAGAACCGGTGAGGTTGAGGGAACAGTGGAGCATGTGGGAAGAGCACCAGGGCGTCAGAGGGGGCTTCTCAGAGAAGGAGCTCTCTGAATTGAGTCTTAAAGGATATAGGAATCCCTGAAGTGAAGGCCCGGAGGCACTGGGGCGGAGCACGTACAAAAGTGCCAAGGTTTGAGTGGCTGGAGTACAGGGTACATGTGACAAGAGATGAAGTAGACCGAGGTCAGATCACAAAAGGTCTTATATGTTAGGGTAAGAAGTTGATTCTGAAGACAAGAGGGAGCCCCTGAAGGGTGACCCAATCAGACTGTGAGAGAAGAGGGCTCAGGACCAGGCAGGGTGAATAATCACATTTCATGATTCATGGGAGGCTGGTGTGGAGTGCTTGGGGGAGGGCAGAGGCAGGGGGGCAGGGGTGGAGGCTGTGAGAACACATTCGGGGTCAGGGTCGGTGGGGAGAAGGAGAGGACAGTCTTGGTGGGGGCGCCCTTACAAGGTAGACTTGCCAGCTTTGGTGACAGATTGAATGTGGGGTGAGGCAGAGGAGGAGTGTGGCTTGAGTCCCAGATTTGGCCCTGGTGCCTGTGTGGGTTTGTGGCTGAGAGAGTCCTGAGCTGGAGGTAGGGAGGCTTTAGGGCATCAGACAGGATTGGACGGGAATGGCCAAGGCATACATGTGGGGTGAGAAAAGGGCCAAGAACAGAACCCTGGGGCACATTTATGAAGGGGAGCCAAGTGCCGTGGCAGCTCACGCCTGTAATCCCAGCACTTTGGGAGGGCAAGGAGGGCAGATCACTTGAGCCCAGGAGTTTGAGACCAGCCTGGTCAACATAGTCAGATATTGTCTCTACTAAAAATTAAAAAAAAAAAAAAATTAGCTGGGCGTGGTGGTTCGTGCCTGTAGTCCCAGTTTTTTGGGAGGTTGAGGTGGATCACTTGAGCCCAGGAGGTCAAGGAAGCAGTGAGCTATGATCATGCCACTGCACTCCAGCCTGTGGTGGGCAAAAGAGGGAGGCTCTGTCTCAAAAAAAAAAAAAAAAAAAAAAAGGCGGGGGCTGGGGAGGAATGGCCAGGGAGAGAGTAGGGAGAGAGAGGGGGAGAGGAGGGAGAGGGAGGAGGCTCTGGGGGCTCTGGTGACCACTGCTCATTGTCCACCCAAATCTGAGCTCCCCGTGCCGCCTGGGTAGGCACACTTCCCAGCCCCTTTGCATTCAGGTACAACTATGTGATTTCATTCCCACCACTGGGCTGCGAAGGGGAAGGGGTGTGTGACTCTCCCAGCCTGGGCTTTAAGACCCTGGGCCTGCCCACCCCACACTCCCTTGCCCTTCCTGCTGGCTGGAACCTGGCATGGCAGTCACTCGGCTTCGGTCCTGAGTCACTGGCAGGGCCCTAGGGGGCAGCACAGCAGCACATGGAAGGAGCCTGGTCCCGGAATGGCTGTGAGAGCTCCCTGCTGACCTGGAGTGTTCACCTGCAACACAGGAAAGAAGGAAATTTTACATTCTTCAAGCTATCATCTTTTTTTGGATCTCTTTGTTCTAGGAGTTTAGCCTAACCAGTACAACTTAGCCTGAGCTAAACAGTTTAGCGTAGCCCAAATAATATAGAGAATTAACTTAACTAATGAAAAAATAGGCCGGGCGCGGTGGCCGACGCTTGTAATCCCAGCACTTTGGGAGGCCGAGGCGGGCGGATCACGAGGTCAGGAGATTGAGACCACGGTGAAACCCCGTCTCTACTAAAAATACAAAAAAATTAGCCGGGCGGAGCTTGCAGTGAGCCAAGATCGCGCCACTGCACTCCAGCCTGGGCGACAGAGCGAGACTCTGTCTCAAAAAAAAAAAAAAAAGAAAAAATAATTAGCCTAATTAATACAATGGAAAATTAAAACATAATAAAATAAAATATTGGCCTAACGAACACAACTTACCCTAACTCATCCACGAACCAAAGGAGGAGAGTATCAAGAAAGAAGGAACACAGGGTGGAATGTCACACAAAGATGGGATAGGGCCGGGCACGGTGGCTCATGCCTGTAATCCCAGCACTTTGGGAGGCCGAGGCGAGTGGATCACTTGAGGTCAGGAGTTCAAGACCAGCCTGGCCAACATGGTGAAACCCCGTCTCTACTAAAAATAAAAAAAATTAGCTGGGCACAGTGGCAGGTGCCTGTAGTCCCAGCTACTCGGGAGGCTGAGGCAGGAGAATCGCTTGAACCCGGGAGGCAGAGGTTGCAGTGAGCCGAGATTGTGCCATTGCCCTCTAGCCTGGATGACAGGGCGAGACTCTGTCTCAAAAAACAAAAAACAAACAAACAAAAAAAAAAAAAAGAAGAAGAAGAGGGGCTGTGTGTGGTGGCTCACACACCTGTAACCCCAGCATTCTGGGAGGCCAAGGAGGGAGGATTGCTTGAGGCCAGGAGTTCGAGACCAGCCTGGGCAACATAGTGAGTCCCCCTATCTACAAAAAATAAAAAATTAGCTGGGTGTGGTGACGCATACCTGTAGTCTCAGATGCTTGGGAGTCTGAGGTGAGAGGATTGCTTGAGCCTGGGAGATCAGGGCTTCTGTGAGCTGTGATTGCACCACTACTCTCCATCCAGAGAAACAGAGCGAGACCCTGTCTCCAAAAAAAAAGTAGATAAATAAATATATTTAAAAATTAGCCAGGCACAGTGGCATGTGCCTATTGTCCCAGCTACTCAGGAGGCTGAGACAAGAGGATCACTTTAGCCCAGGAGTTTGAGGCCACAGTGAGCTATGATCGCACTACTGCACTGCAGCCTGGGTGACAGAGTGAGACCTTATCTCAAAAAAAACAAAAACAAAAACAAAAACACTTCGGGAGGCCGAAGCGGGTGGATCACGAGGTTAGGAGTTCGAGACCAGCCTGGCCAACGTAGTGAAACCCCGTCTGTACCAAAGATACAAAAATTAGCTGGGGGTGGTGGTGGGCACCTGTAATCCCAGCTACTCGGGAGGCTGAGGGACAATCACTTGAATCCGGGAGGCAGAGGTTGCAATGAGCCGAGATCGCACCATTGCACTCCAGCCTAAGCGGCAGAGAGACTCCATCTCAAAAAAAAAAAAAAAAAAAAAAAAAGACCAGGTGCAGTGGCTCACGCCTGTAATTCCACCACTTTGAGAGGCTGAGGTGGGTGGATCACCTGAGGTCAGGAGTTTGAGAACAGCCTGGCCAACATGGCAAAACCCTGCCTCTACTAAAAATACAAAAATTAGCCAGATGTGGTGGTGCGCCCCTATAGTCCCAGCTACTCGGAAGGCTGAGGCAGGAGAGTCGCTTGAACCTGCGAGGCGGAGGTTGCAGTGAGCCGAGATCGCGCCATTGCACTCCAGCCTGGGCGACAGTCTTCAAACAAACAAACAAAAAAACCAGAAGGGAAGTGAAGTGTCCTCCACCCTTGGTCCCTCCCACAGAGAGACCTGTCGTGGGGAAATAAGCACTGCAGTTCCAAAAGGCAGGAGCTTATGGAGAGAAGAGGGGAGATTGGGGATCCATTCTCAGGGTTGTGGTTATCCTTGATCCCATGGCCCTCGTAGTGTGGCAGCAGGGCTGCCTTTGCTGTTTTTGTGGCCCAGAGGGTGGGGACCTGGGAGCAGGAGCTGGATAGAGAGTAGGGAACCCCTGTGGGGAATCACGCCTACGGCTTATGAGGGTCTGTATATCTGTCCATGTGTGTCTGTGTGGCCCTGTGAACAGGGAGCTCTGTGTGTGTGTCTGCTGGGGGGGTCCTTGGGTTTGTTTGTGAGTCAGGAAGGAGTCTCTGGATATGCATGTGTGTGCACTGGCCTCGAGTGTGCAATCTCCTGCATTCATCTATCCCACATGCATGCATGTGCATCTCTTGGCTCTGCACAGCTCGGTGTCTAGGAGTGTGTAACATGTGTCCCCCCTGTCTTGAAACAGAAACTAGGACAGCTTGGAGATGTGTGGGCAGGAGTGGAGTTAGGGATGGATTCTTCAGCGGTACCAGGCTGGATGGGGAGCGTCATCCAGCTCCCCATTCAAATTGGCCAAGTGCGGTGGCTCACTCCTGTAATTCCAGCACTTTGGGAGGCAGAGGTGGGAGGATTGCTTGAGGCCACGAGTTCAAGACCAGCCTGGGAAATATAGGGAGACTCTGCCAACAAATTTTCTTTTTTTGAGATGGAGTCTCGCTCTGTTGCCCAGGCTGGAGTGCAGTGCCGCGATCTCGGCTCGCTGCAAGCTCCACCTCCCGGGTTCACGCTTTTCTCCTGCCTCAGCCTCCCCAGCAGCTGGGACTACAGGCGCCCGCCACCATGCCCAAAATTTTTTGTATTTTTAGTAGAGACAGGGTTTCACTGTGTTAGCCAGAATGGTCTCGATTCCCTGACCTTGTGATCTGCCCGCCTTGGCCTCCCAAAGTGCTGGGATTACAGAAGTAAGCCACCGCGCCCGGGCCAACAAATTTTTTAAAAATTGGCTAGGTGTGGTGGCTTGTGCTTGTAGTCCCAGCTCAGCTACTCGAGGCTGAAGGCGGAGGATTGCTTGAGCCCAAGAGATCAAGGCTGCAGTGAGCTATGATCATGCTGATGCACTTCAGTCTGGGTGAGAGAGCAAGACCTTGTCTCAAAAAATAAATTCATAGTAACGCCCCTCCCTCCATCCCTTCCTCCTCTACATTAACCTTGGCATAAAGAGAAGCTGCAGGTAGCCTCTGAGGGGTTTCTACCCTTGGTAGGGACAAGGACTGAGAGGCATCTGACCAGAAGCGGGAGGGAGGGCTGGGTTTAGTTAAGACGAAGGTGTGGGCACCTATTTCTAGATCTTGCCAGGGATGCAGGAAGGGGCAGCCTGCATTGTTTTCTGCATTCCTCTGGGCAAGGACACAATAGGGCCAGGGCACTCTGCCTAGGGACCTGGCTGCATCAAAAGGACCTCCAGTGCCAGGAGGGAGAATCCTTCCTCCTCTGGACGCTGAGCGCTCCATTCAGGGAGACATCGGTTTGTTTGTTGCCCCAGCGCCGAATGCTCCTTGATCTGGGGTCCGTAAGTCCCAGCCCCATAACCCACCGCACCATCCGTGTATCATGGGAGTGGGGAGTGTAAATGCCAGGATCCAGATAGGGCAGTGGGCCAGCCCCCATGCCAAGCCTCTTTGGGGGAGGACGTGCTCTCCCCACCCCAGCCTCGCGCCCACTCTGCCTCCAGCTTCCCACTTCCTCCTCCATCTGAGCCTTGCAGCAGCAGCACCTCCTCTCTGGGGCCCAGCCAAGTAGCACTCAGCCCACGGCAGGCAGGCTCACAGCAGCCGCAGAGCAGCCTTGCTCCCCGGCGCCTGCTCCTCCCCTCTCCCAGCCTCCTCTGGCCCCTCCCTTCCTGTCTTCTGCAACCTGGAGTTTGCACGGAGAGCCCCCTGTCATGTCTGGGGCTCTGTGTTGGGTGCCTGGTTGGTCCAGTTGATCCGAGTCCTGATGAGCTCTCTGTCACCGTGAGCCAATGTGGCTATCACCTCTGTTAGTCCTTTCTGAGTTCCAAGTCAGTCCAGACCTCTGTGGCCACTGTGGGTTCCATGTCATTCTGGACCAAAACGGGCACCACTTCAGTCTAATCCCCGTGGGCTCTGTGATTTCCTGAAGCAAGATGGGCGCCCTATCATTCAGTCCCACCCCACCAGGCTCCATGTCACCCCAGGCCCTGTGAGCCCTGTGTCAGTGTGGGCTGCTACAGGCTCCCTGACACTTGGGCTGGGTTCTGTGTTGGTTTGGGCCAAGTTGGTGTCCTATAGTTCTAATTCCATGACAGGCTGGACACTGTGGACAGACACCATCTTGATCAGCACCGTGGACCTCCCCTTAGGCCGGGCGCCTTTGGGCTTAGCCTCTGAGCCCACTCTGGACTCTTGTGGGTCCTTGTGTTCGCCTGAGCCAAAGGGAGCTCTGTGTTGCTCTAGTTCCTTGTAGTCCCTCGCCACTTGATGGGGGCCAGGAGGCCAGCAAAACTGGCATCACCTGAGTCTTGCTAGTAATGCAGACTCTTAGGCCCCACTCCAGGCCTCCCTAATCGGAATTGCATTTACCAACAAGATCCTAGACGATCCTGGCACATGTGCAAGTTTAAGAAGCACCGTCGTCAAATTCATGCTGACCTGAATCAAGGCAGGAAACTTACTGACCTAATTCCACGTGAGCTCCATGACACCTGGGCCAGTGTGGTGACAAGAGACCCCCCCACCCCGTGCCCCATGTGAGTGGAGGTGTTCTCCCTCTAGACACCCCCCTTCCTGCCGCACAGGTCTATGCCTCTCCTCTGTCTCCCCTTCTTTTCTTCCACTCGGAGGCCTTGCCTCTAACCAACTTCCTTCTCCAGAACCAATGCCCATTCCCCTGCCCAGTGTGTCTGGCACCCCCTGCACAGAATCCAAGCACAAAGGGCTTTTGTCATCCCCCACTCTGAGCCTGGCTCTGGGGCTCCTCTCGACCCTCCCTCCCGGCCAGCCTCCTGCCGCCCTCAGGCCACCCCAGCTGGAGGCTGCTGCGGTACTTTTCCATCCCTGCTGTTCTCTGCCTTACACACACGTTGCACAGATAGATCCAAAGTCTATATCTATATATACCTCTCACCCCCCCACCCCCGGACGTCGTGCGTCTCGTTTGCCAGGCTGTGGTCGTGCAGTCTGTCGCTCGTTAAGGCTCTGTCTCAGATTTGCATATTTAATATTTTATCCAGGAAGTGCTTCTGGCTGGGGCTCTGGGAGGTGGTGTGAAGCCGACAGAATGTCAGGCCCCGGAATGGTTGCTCACGGGTGGTGGCGGTGGGACGAGCGTCTGCGGGACTGGGGATGGTGACGCCAGTTCCTGGCTGCTTGTCTGGGCTTCAGCGTTGGGGTGGGGTGGCAGGAGGTGGGCTTGGGGAGAACATGCTGGAGATTAGCTCCCCCAGCTGCACGGACAGCTTCCCTTCCTTGGGCCACATGGCTATCGGAAGGAGGGGCCCCGAATTTGAACTTACTTTTTAGGTTCAGCAGCTCCACTAGGTCTTAGTCACTTCTGTGTCCAGGCATTTTCCAGGAGGAAGAAGCCCTTTGACTCCATGGGGAAGTGGCAGTAACTCATCCTCTTCCTGGTTCACCCTGTACCTGGGACAAACCACGTAGGACAACAGAGTGGGAAACAGAAAATGGGCTGCCGCGGTGTGACCTTGGGGAGCCATTGAGCTCCTTATTTTTTTTTTTTTCTGAGACAGAGTCTTGCTTTGTCGCCTAGGCTGGAGTGCAGTGGCGCCATCTCAGCTCACTGCAACCTCCGCTTCCCGGGTTCAAGCAATTCTCTGCCTCAGCCTCCTGAGTAGCTGGGATTACAGGCATTCACCACCATGCCCAGCTAATTTTTGTATTTTCAGTAGAGATGGGGTTTCACCATCTTGGTCAGAGTGGTCTCAAACTCCTGACCTCAGGTGATCCACCCGCCTCGGCCTCCCAGAGTGCTGGGATTACACTGCGCCTGGCCAAGGCCAAGCTCTTTTTTTTTTTTTTTGAGACGGAGTCTCGCCCTGTCACCCAGGCTGGAGTGCAGTGGCACGATCTCAGCTCACTGCAAGCTCCGCCTCCCAGGTTCACGCCATTCTGCTTCAGCCTCCCAAGTAGCTGGGACTACAGGCGCCCGCCACCACGCCTGGCTAATTTTGTTTTTGTACTTTTAGTAGAGACAGGGTTTCACCGTGTTAGCCAGGATGGTCTCGATCTCCTGACCTCATGATCTGCCCGCCTCGGCCTCCCAAAGTGCTGAGATTACAGGTGTGAGCCACTGCGCTTGGCGTTTTTTTTCTTTTTTTCTTTTCTTTCTTTTTTTTTTTGAGATGGAGTCTCACTCTGTTGCCCAGGCTGGAGTGCAGTGGTGTTATCTCAGCTCACTGCAACCTCCACTTCCTGAGTTCAAGTGATTCTCCTGCTTCAGCCTCCCAAGTAGCTGGGATTACAGGCGCGTACCACTACGCCTGGCTAATTTTTGTAGAGATGGGGTTTCATTATGTTGGCCAGGCTGGTCTTGAACTCCTGACCTCAGGTGATCCTCCCACCTCGGCCTCCCAAAATACTGGGATTACAGGCATGAGCCACTGCGCCCAGTGTATTGAGCTCTTTGGGTTCCTGTGGGTGACAGGGGAGGACCACGAGCATCTTTATCCTCCCACCCCCCAGCATGTTAGAGACCTGAGTCAGTGGCAGGCACTACAGAGCACTGAAGAAATCCCTTCTGTTCCCAGATATTTGTAAATAACTCAGCAGGCAGGAGGGGGAAAGGAGGGAGAAAGATGAGGCTCTGGCCCAAGGGCAGATGGAATTATCTGAAGATGGAGAAAGGGAGGAGGGGGGAGCAGACAGACACAGGCCTTTCATTCTGACCCTTGCCAGGCATGAAGTGCCTGATTGTGCTTGTGTCCAGAGGGCTCAGTGGGGCCTGGAGGTCGGAGGGAGAAGGGAGAGCCTGCTCCATCCCCCAGGTCCCTTGGGAACAAGCTCCCCACACAATTCTGCTGCCGTCTGGTGGGGGTCAGACAGAAAAGGATTCTTTTTTTTTTTTGAGATGGAGTCTCACTCTGTCACCCAGGCTGGAGTACAGTGGTGCAATCTTGGCTCAATGCAACCTCTGCCTCCCGAGTTCAAGCAATTCTTGTGCCTCAACCTCCCGAGTAGCTGGGATTACAGGCGTGCCACCATGCTGGCTAATTTTGTGTGTGTGTATATATATACATATATAATATGTATATATATATGTGTATATATATAATATATATGTATATATATAATATATATGTGTATATGTAATATATATGTATATATATAATATATATAGTGTATATATATAATATATATGTGTATGTATATATATATATAATATATATGTGTATTTTTTTTTTTTTTTTTTTTTGTAGAGATGGGGTTTTACCATATTGTTCAGGCTGGTCTTGAACTCCTGATCTCAAGTGATCCACCTGCCTGGGCCTCCCAAAGTGCTGGGATTACAGGTGTGAGCCACCGTGCTAACACAGAAAGGGCTTCTTAGCAACAGAGGGGGCATGGCCCCAGGTCCCGCTGTCCCCACCCCTTGCTGAGTTTCAGGGTCTAGAGGTTTATCTGTGCGGAATTTCTGGAGTCAGCCCTGGTTGGGGCAGGAGCAGACGAAGGGGGTGTGAGTGGGAGGGTATATGTGATTATCTCTCAGCCTGCAAAGGGGAACTCCTCCTACCCCAGACAGTTCCACATTTGCTCCCAGCTGCTTCTCCCCCAGGTGCCAAGTTGGGAAGTTCTTCCCGGCGTCTAGCTTCAGCTCCTTCCACTGCCACTGCAGTGCGATTACTCTCTGTTCTGCTATTTGGGGGCTGGAGGGGAGGCAGTTAGGGATCTTCATGTCCTGGGGTTTGTGCCTGATGTGGAAGCCAGGAGTTCAGTCTCCCTCTCCTGTTCATTCTCTGCCCATGTCCATAGAGCAATGAGCCCCTGTGTAAACGGATGCCCTCCTGCCGGCACCCCACCATCCACCAGTGACAAGGAGTTAGGAGGCTTAAAGAGCCTCCAAACAGCCGACACCACCAAACCCTGCACCGAAGTGCAGGCATTTTATAAGAGGGGGCCCTCTGCTCCTCACAATTCCCTCCATCTAGGTCAGTGGTTTGCGAACGCCTTTCGGGACTTTTTGTACACTTGGGACTTTTTGTTCAAAAGATATCATGCAGAAGCAGAGAGAAACAAAACCAAGAACAGCCAAGCTGCTGTGGGGCCACTGAGGGCTGGGGCAGGGCGACTTACCGGCTCCACTCCTCCAGCCTCCCGGAAGCTCCTCCTCCTCCTCCTACCCCACTACATCCCACGGGGGCTTCTGAGAGGGCCCTGGGGATTCCCAGTGCTTGGCAGGGCACAGTTAGAAAAACACTGATCTGCAAAACCGAGTTCCTTAACTCCTGGCTGCCAATCAAAGGGAATGGGGGCCAGAGTCGATAGGAATATAACCAGCACTCCCACAGGGCCAACTGGATGACAGGGAAAGAGGAGGTAGAGAGACGCTGAAGAGCAGAAAGAGCAGACTGCAGACCTGATGGGCTCTGCAGGCTGGGGCCATTCCATTTGGGGGCAACATTGATTGGTCCTCAAAAATCTCCGGGGTCTGGACGGAATTATAGCACATGCTGGGGTTGGGGGTCAGGTCTGGGCTTCAAGGAAAAGAATTACATGATAAATTTGAGGAGAGCGCCTTCCATAGTGGTTAAAATGCAAAAATATGGAACAACGTGCATCCTTGAAGGCAAACCCTCAGCCCGCTGGGTTTGTTGACTCACCTGAAAAGCTCATAGCCTTAGGGTCTTGAGCAGCAGTTCTTACCTGGGGGGATTTTGCCCTCCCTCCCCACATTTGGCAATGTCTGGGAACATTTTTGGTTGTCACAACTCAGGAGTTGCTAATGGTATCTAATGAGTAGAGCTCAGGGATGCTGCTAAGTATCTTATGATGCTCTGGAAAACCCCCTTCAACAAAGAATTACCCAGCTCCAAATATCAATAGAACTGAGGCTAAGAAAGCCTGATCTAGACTCTAGATGATACTGGAGTCTTTATTTATTTATTTCCCCAAGTAGAGGGTATGTTCTTAAAAGTTAGAAATAATGACTTTCCTGCTTGTCTACTGCATCTGCCTGAGCACCTTATGCTCAGCAGGTGCTTTACAAGTATTTGTCAGACAAATGTGAGAATAAAGAACCCACCTTGACATGGTCAGCAGCACTCCCCTTTCTATCCAGAGCTGGGTTTGGCAGAGGCACATGCTACATCTCAAGTTTAGTTAATAGGTCTTGCAAGGGATCCTGACCCCAGGCAACCCTGGGAGAAAGCTGGGGAGGGCCCTCCCAAAAGTGCCTGAGCTATTGACTCAAAAATACCAGATGCTCATTTCTGATGCAATTTACATCTCGTATGCATACTGCTTTGAATATGATTTGCAAGCTGCTCCTTTAAAGTCAAAAGACACATGGCCGAGCACGGTAGCCCATGCCTGTAATCCCAGCATTTTGGGAAGCTGGGGCAGGTGGATCACCTGAGGCCAGGGGTTTGAGTCCAGCCTGGGCAACATGGCCAAACCACATCTCTATTAAAAATACAAAAATTAGCCAGGGGTGGTGGCAGGAGCCTGTAATCCCAGCTACTCGGGAGGCTGAAGCAGGAGAATCTATTAAACCCAGGAGGCGGAGGTTGCAGTGAGCCGAGATCGCACTATTGCACTCCAGCCTGGGCAAATAAGAGCGAGACTCCGTCTCAAAAAAAAAAAAAAAATTAGCCCAGTGTGGTGGCACGCACCTGTAGTCCCAGCTACTCTGGAGGCTGAGGCATGAGAATTGCTTGAACCTGGGATGCAGAGGTTGCAATGAACCAAGATTGTGTCACTGCACTCTAGCCTGGGCGACAGAGCAAGACTCTGTCGCAAAATAAAAAAAAAAAAAAAGGAAGAAAGACACGGTCTCCTGGCCTTATCTTGCTTTTTCCCACTTCTATAGGGACCTCTGTCTGCCTCCATCCCTCTTTCTTGGCTCACTCTCTGGTGAACACCCATCTGTTGGGTCCATATTCACTTAGGTTCCCCAGAGCCTGGCACAAAAAACAGGAAACCCGTGGATGGTGAGATGCAGAAAAACAGGCAGGCCCCTTGAATTCCAGCTGCCCTCTGTGGTCACGATCACGGTTTTTGGTGCCCCACATGGCTGAGTTTCAACCCAGCTTCTGCCATTCCACAAACAGTGTGATCTTTTTTTTTTTTGAGATGGAATCTCGCTGTCACCCAGGCTGGAGTGCAGTGGCACGATCTCGGCTCACTGCAAGCTCCGCCTTCTGGGTTCACGCCATTCTCCTGCCTTAGCCTCTTGAGTAGCTGGGACTACAGGCGCCTGCCACCACGCCCGGCTAATTTTTTGTATTTTTTTTTAGTAGAGATGGGGTCTCACCGTGTTAGCCAGGATGGTCTCAATCTCCTGACCTCGTGATCCGCCCATCTTGGCCTCCCAAAGTGCTGGGATTACAGGCGTGAGCCACTGCGCCCAGCCACAAACAGTATGATCTTGAGCTAGTGAGTTAATCTCTTTGTCCCTCAGTCCCCTCATCTGTGAAAGAGGGATAATAATATTTACTTCTTGGAATTCCTGTGATGATTCAATAAGAAAATCTATTAAAATGGCAGGTTTTTGGTAATTTGGTAGGCGCTCAAGGAGTGGTAATTGATGTGCTTATTGTTATTATTTTGAGACGGAGTCTCGCTCTGTCTCCCAGACTGGAGTGCGGTGGCTCCAATATCTGACTAATCCTGAAACAGAAGACAGAGATGAAGAGAGCAGGAAACTGACTTTTAATTTAAAAAAATTTTTTTTAAAGACAGGGTCTTTCTCCCAGGCAGGAGAACAGTGGTGCGATCATGGGTCACCACACAGCCTTGAACCGCTGGGCTCAAGTGATCTTCCTGCCTCAGCCTCCCCAGTAGTTGGGACTATAGGCACATGCCACCGCCACATCCAGCTGATGTTTTAAATTATTTATTTTTGTAGTGACAGGATCTCGATGTGTTGTCCAGGCTGGTCTTGAACTCCTGGCCCCAAGTGATCCTTCCACCTTGGCCTCCCAAAGTGCTTGGACTACAGAGTAAGCTACAGTACCCAGTTTGAAATTGACAATCAATTTTTTAAAAATTTCACATCCAACCTGAGCAACATGGCAAAACCCCATCTCTATCAAAAAATACAAAAATTAGTTGGGTGTGGTGGCACATGTGCCTGTAGTCCCACATGCTTGGGAGGCTGTGGTGGGCAGATTGCTTGAGGCTGAGAGGTCAGGAAGTTAAGGATGCAGTGAGCCGAGATCGCACCACTGCACTCCAGCCTGGGCAGCAGAGCACGACTCTGTCTAAAAAAAAAAAAAAAAAAAAAAAAAGATTCACAGAATTGTAGGACATGAATCTCCAAAATGAATGAGCTGAGCTTCTGCTTCTGTCTAAGATGGTCTAAGATGGAGTAACAGGGAATTGATTTATCCTCCCACTAGAAACAACTAAAAAAACCAGACAGAATATTCAGAACAATGGGGTTCAGATACTGGACATCAGGCAGCACAGCCCAGTGATCCCTGACAGAAGAGAAACAAAGCTCCTACAGTTGTTCAAACCTATTACCTGGAGTGAGTTTCCAGTCACAGTACAGGGCGGAGTAACTCAGGCAGAGTCTGATGGTCTACCTGAGTTGAGGAGGTTAAGCTGGCAGACAAGAGAGGCCCAGGAGTTCACTGGGTAAGGTATTAGAAAAGAGTTCTGCACAGAGGGCTAGGCGCAGTGGCTCACACCTGCAATCCCAGCCTTTGGGAGGCCGAGGCGGGTGGATCACCTGAGGTCAGGAGTTCGAGAACAACCTGGTCAACATGGTGAAACCCCATCTCTACTAAAACTACAAAAAATTAGCCGGGCGTGGTGGCGGTTGCCTGTAATCCCAGCTACTTGAGAGGCTGAGGCAGGAGAGTCGCTTGAACCTGGGAGGCGGAGGTTTTGGTGAGCCGAGATCGTGCCATTGCATTCCAGCCTGGGCAACAAGAGTGAAACTCTGTCTTAAAAAAAAAAAAAGTGCCGGACAGAGAAAGAGAGTGCTGAAAATTTGCAGGGGATCCCACTTGAGTCTTCAGCCGAGTACTAATCAGTGCATGTGTGTGAGGAAACCGCTTGAGGCCAGGTCAAGACCACCCAACGGAGGAGAGAGAATGATTCCCAGACCCACACAAGGCTGGGAATTGGTTATGGTCCTGCTAGCAGAGAGACAAGACATTATAACTAACAGGGGATCAGATAGTACTCAGAAGGGTATTGACTCAGTAATGGGGCAAAATTAGCCCTAGACTAAAGTCTGTTCTGGTCCCGCCTAACAAAGCTTAAAAATAGCCTCGGGCCGGGCGCGGTGGCTCACGCCTGTAATCCCAGCACTTTGGGCGGCCGAGGCAGGCGGATCACGAGGTCAGGAGATCGAGACCATCCTGGCTAACACGGTGAAACCCCGTCTCTGCTAAAAATAGAAAAAATTAGCCAGGCATGGTGGTGGGCGCCTGTAGTCCCAACTACTCAGGAGGCTGAGGCGGGAGAATGGCGTGAACCCGGGAGACGGAGCTTGCAGCGAGCTGAGATCGCGCCACTGCACTCCAGCCTGGGCGACAGAGCAAGACTCCACCTCAAAAAAAAAAAAAAATAGCCTCAAAGGGACCAAACTTTTGCAAAGTAACTTCACTTCATCCCAGAACAAAGCTCAGAAATTTTTATTAGAAAATAAATCTAGGCCACGCATGGTGGCTCACACCTGTAATTCCAGCACTTCGTGGGGCTGAGGCAGGCGGATCACGAGGTCAGGAGTTCGAGACCAGCCTGGCCAACATGGTAAAACCCCACCTCTACTAAAAACACAAAAAATTAGCCAGGTATGGTGGCAGGTGCCTGTAATTCCAGCTGCTCAGGAGGCTGAGGCAGGAGAATCGCTTGAACCGGGAGGCAGAAGTTGCAGTGAGCTGAGACCATGCCACTGCACTCTAGCCTAGGCAATAGAGCAAGACTCTGTCTCAAAATAAATAAATAAACAATCAACCAATCAATCAATAACCAATCTAGGCCAGGCACAGTGGTTCACACCTGTAATCCCAGCACTTCGGGGGCCTGAGGCAGGTGGATCACTTGAGCTCAGGAGTTCAAGACCAGCCTGGCAAATATGGCGAAACTCCGTCTCTACTAAAAATACAAAAATTAGCCAGGCATGGTGGCGCATGCCTGTAATTCCAACTACTCAGGAGGCTGAAGCAGGAGGATCACCTGAACGCAGGAGGCAGAGGTAGCAGTGAGCTGAGATCGAGCCACTATACTCCAGCCTGGGGGACAGAGTGACACTGTGTCTCAAAAAAAAAAAAAAAAAAAAGAGCCAGGTACGGTGGCTCACACCTGTAATCTCAGCACTCTGGGAGGTCACGGTGGGCAGATCACCTGAGGTCAGGAGTTCGAAATCAGCCTGGCCAACACGGTGAAACCCCGTCTCTACTAAAAATACAAAAATTAGCTGGGCATGGTGGTAGGCGCCTATAATCCCAGCTACTCGGGAGGCTGAGGCGAAAGAATCACTTGAACCCTGGAGGCGGAGTTTGTAGTGAGCAGAGATGGTGCCACTGCACTCCAGCCTGGGTGACACAGCAAGACTCCATCTCAAAAAACAAAACAAAACCAAACAAAAAAAAACAGCAAGATGGTAGATTTAAACTCAATCAGATCAATAAGTAAAATAGATAAACATAATCTAGACAACCCAATTAAAAGGCAGATGAAAAAGCAACACCCATCTATATGCTATCTACAAGAAGCCAGCTTTAAAAATAAAGACACAGGGCCAGGCACAGTGTCTCATGCCTGAAATCCCAGTAGTTTGGAAGGCTGAGGCAGGCAGATTGCCTGAGCCCAGGAGTTCAAGACCAGCCTGGGCAACATGGTGAAAAGTCATCTCTACTAAAAATGCAAAAAAATCAGCCAGGAGTGGTGACATGTTCCGATAGTACCAGCTACTCAGGAAACTGAGTATTGGAATTTGAGGTTGCAGTGAGCCAAGATCATTCCACTGAACTCTAGCTTGGGTGATGGGAGTGAGACCCTATCTAAAAAAAAAAAAAAAAGAAAAAAAGAAAAAAGGCACAAAGAGATAGAAAGTACAAGAATATACTAACACTAATCAAAAGAATGCTGGAGGCCGGGGTGCGGTGGCTCACGCCTGTAATCCCAGCACTTTGGGAGGCCAAGGCCAGTGGATCACCTGAGGTCGGGAGTTCGAGACCAGTCTGACTAACATGGAGAAACCCCGTCTCTACTAAAAATACAAAATTAGCCGGGCATGGTGGCACATGCCTGTAATTCCAGTTACTCAGGAGGCAGAGGCAGGAGAATCGCTTGAACTTGGGAGGTGGAGGTTGCGGTGAGCCGAGATCAGGCCATTACACTCCAGCCTGGGCAACAAGAGTGAAACTCTGTCTCAAAAAAAAAAAAAAAAAAAGAATGCTGGAGTGGCTATGTTAATAGAGGATAGGCCATGCCAAAATGAATTTAAAGGACTCTTATCTTGTTTAGGTATAACATGCATAAGCAAAGGACACAAATCTTACGAAATAGCTTAATAAATTTTCCCATAGGTATATGATATAACCATTCCCAGATTCACAATGCAGAACATTTTTTTTTTTCTTCTTTTTTGCTCTGTCACCCAGGCTGGAGTGCAGTGGCGTGATCTTGGCTCATTGCAACCTCTGCCTCCCAGATTCAAGCAATTCTCCTGCCTCAGCCTCCTGAGTAGCTAGGATTACAGGTGTACACCACCACACCCAGCTAATTTTTTGTATTTTTAGTAGAGATGGGGTTTTGCCATGTTGGCCAGGCTGGTCTTGAACTCCTGACCTCAGCTGATCTTCTCGCCTCAGCCTCCCAAAGTGTTGGGATTACAGGCGTGAGCCACCGCACCTGACCTATGTTTGTATTTTTAGTAGAGATGGGGTATTGCCATGTTGGCCAGGCTTGTCTGGAACTCCTGGGCTCAAGCGATCCGCCAGCCTCGGCCTCACAAAATGCTGGGATTATAGGCATGAGCCACCCCACCCAGCACAGAACATTTTCCATCTCCAGAAGACACCCCCATCCCAAACCTGTCCCTACAGGTAACTGTTTCTGTCTTCTGTTAACATAGGGTTCTGTTGTTATGTCTCGCTCTGTAGCCCAGGCTGGAGTGCAGTGTCATGATCTCGGCTCACTGCAATCTCCGCCTCCCGGGTTCAAGTGATTCTCCTGCCTTAGCCTCCCAAGTAGCTGGAATTACAGGTGTGTGCCACCATGCCTGGCCAAGTTCTATATTTTCAGTAGGGACGAGATTTCACCATGTTGGCCAGGCTGGCCTCAGCTTCCCAAGCGCTGGGATTACGGGTGTGAGCCACTGCACCTGGCCCACCATAGTTTTGTTTTGCTTGTTTGTGGGTTTTTTTTCTTTCTTTTTTTTTTTTGCCTGTTATTGAACTTCATAGAAATGGAATTATTATATAGTACATACTCTTTTATATCAGGTTTCTTTTACTCAACAATTATGTCTGTAAGATTCATCCATATTGTTGAATATATTATTATTTTGAGACAAGGTCTCACTCTGTTGCCCAGGTTGGAGTGCAGTGGTGATGGCAGCTCACTGCAGCCTCGACCTTCCAGGCTCAAGCAATCCTCCCACCTCAGCTGCCTGAGTAGCTGGGACTAGCTAATTTATGTATTTTTTTGGGTACAGACCAGGTTGCAGTTTTGTCATGTTGCTCAGGCTGCTCTCGAACTCCTGGGCTCAAGTGATTGCTCTACCTCAGCCTCCAGAGTAGCTGGAACCATAGGCATGTGCCACCACGCCCAGCTAATTTTTTTTTTGGTAGTGATGGCTTCACAGTATATTGTCCAGGCTTGTCTCCAACTCCTGGGCTCAAGCAAACCTGCCGCCTCTGCCTCCCAAAGTGCTGGGATTACAGGCATGAGCCACTGTGCCTGGCCCATTTTCAATGCTGTATGGAATTCCATTGTGTGACTATAACACAATGGAATTACTTATCTATTGTACTATTGATGGACTTCAGGTTTGTTCTAGTTTTTGGCTATACATGATTTTTGCTGGAAATACGTGTTTATGTTTCTTGTGTACTTACCTTAGAGTTGCTAGATAATAAGGTAAGCTTATGTTTATCTTTCACAGAAGTTGTCAAAGAGTTTTCCAGAAGAATGGTACCAATTTACACTCCCACCATAAATTTTCAGTTTTTCAAATTTTAGCCATACTTATCAATGTGCAGAATAGGTATCTCACTGTGGCTGTAATTTGCATTTTCCTGATGCCTGGTGATTTGAGTACTTACGTATTTGTTGGGTATTTGGATATCTCTTTTGTGAAATGTGTTCAACTGTTTTGCCTATTTTTTAAAAATTAGATTGTTTTACTTTTAAAAATTAGTTAATAGGAGTTGTTTATGTATTCTGTGGTTTGATTTTTCATCTTTATGGTATCTTTTGATGAGCAGAGGTTGTTTATTTTAACAAAGTCAAATATATCAATCTTTTACTTTATGATGAATGCTTACTGTGTCCTGATCAAGAAATCTTTGCCTACCCCAAGGCCATAAAAATATCCTTCTATAATTTTTCTAGAAGGTTTGTTGTTTTTATCTCTCGCACTGAAGTGTATTATACATCTGAAATTAACCTGAGTGTACGCTCGAAATGGGAGAGCCAAGACTCAATTTTTTCTATGTGGCTAGCCAATTCCTCTAACATTGTTTATTGGAAAGATCATTTCCCCACTGAATTGCAGTCGGGTCTTTGATGTAAATTAGGTGACGATGTATCTGTAGGTCTGTTTCTGCATTCTATTCTGTACCAGTGGTAGTCTATTTCCCCTTTCTTGTGCAAACTACTTATTCTTATTTTTATTTTTATTTTGAGACGGAGCCTGCTCTGTCATCCAGGCTGGAGTACAGTGGATCTCCAATCTCGGCTCACTGCAACCTCTGTCTTCTGGATTCAAGCAATTCTCCTGCCTCAGTCTCTCAAGTAGCTGAGATTACAGGTGCGTGCCACCATGCCCGGGTAATTTTTGTATTTTCAGTAGAGATGGGGTTTCACCACATTGGCAGGCTGGTCTCAAACTCCTGACCTTGGTGATCCTCCCGCCTTGGCCTCCCAAAGTGCTAGGATTAGAGGCATGAGCCACCGTGCCCAGCTGCTAACTACTTATTATTTCTAATAGTTTATCCGCAGATTCTATTGGGTTTTCTTTCTTTTTTTTCACTGGTCTCGACTCTGACCTGATCCCCCCCCCTCCAAATCTGGATTAAAGGACCACCACCGGCCCTCCGGGGTCTCGCTCTGTCACCCAGGCTGGAGTGCAGTGGTGCCATCTCAGCTCACTGCAAGCTCCGCCTCCCGTGTTCACGCCATTCTCCTGCCTCAGCCTCCCGAGTAGCTGGGACTACAGGTGCCCGCCACCATGCTCCGCTAATTTTTTGTATTTTCGGTAGAGACAAGGTTTTACCGTGTTAGCCAGGATGGTCTTGATCTCCTGACCTCAGGTGATCCACCTGCCTCAGCCTCCCAAAGTGCTGGGATTACAGGTGTGAGCTACCGCGCCTGGTGGGATTTTCTATATACAAAATCATGTTGTCTAAATAATTATAGTTTTTTTTTTTTCCTTTCCAGTTTTCATATCCTTTTCTTGCCTAATTGCACTGGTTAAAACCAATATGATGGTGAATAAAAGTGGTGAAAGTGGACTTTCTTGTCTTATTCCCAAACTCAGAGAACATTCAGTATTTGATTATTAAGTATGATGCTAACTATAATTTTTCTTAAATAATTGTTTTACATGTATAGATATATATAATTGATATATAATTGATGTGCTACTTATATATGATTCAATTTTTTATTGATGTCTAATTTACATACAATAAAATGTACAGATTTTCCAGTAAATGGCTTTTACAAACCCACTACCCCAACTAATACATCAAACTTTTTCATCACCCTAGTAAATTCCCTCATGCCTCTTTCCAGGAAATCTCCAGAGGCAACCACTCTTCTTATTTCTATTCCATAGATTAATTTTTCCCTATTCTAGAACTTCATATAAATGAAATTATTCAATATGTACTCTTTTGTGTCTGGCTTTTTAAAAAAACTAATCATAAGACTTTTGCAATTTATTATGTTCTTGCATGCATCTGTAGTTAGTTCCTTTTTTATTGGTGAGTGGTTTCCCATGAATATATTACAACTTATTTATTCAATCACGTGTTGATGGACATTTGGGTTGTTTCCAGTTTGAGCTTATTATGAATATAAATGCTATAAACATTCTCGTCCAGGCGTGGTGGCTCACGCCTGTAATCCCAACACTTTGGGAGGCCAAAGAGGGCGGATCACTTGAGGTAAGGAGTTCGAGACCAGCCTGGCCAGCATGGTGAAACCCGTCTCTACTAAAAATACAAAAATTAGCCGGGTGGGATGGTGGGCGCTGGTAATCCCAGCTACTTGGGAGGCTGAGGCTAGAAAATGGCTTGAACCCAGGAGGCAGAGGCTGCAGTGAGCTGAGATCACACCACTGCACTCCAGCCTGGGCGACAGAGTGAGACTCTGACTCAAAAAAAAAAAAAAACAAAAAACCAGCAACAACAAAAAACCCAAAAACATTCTATACAAGTCTTTGTGTGGACTTGTGTTTTCATTTCTCTTGGGTAAAACCTAAGAGTGGAATTGTTGAGTCATAGGGTAGGTGCATCTTCATTGCCAAACTGTTTTTCAAAGTGGTTGTAGGTTGCACTATTTTATAATCCATGTCAGAGAGTTCTGGTTGTCCACATCTTCTCAACATGTAGTAGTATTTTCAGACTTTAATTTTAACCATTCTGATGAGCCTGTTGTTGTTTTAGTTATTATTATTATTGTTATATAATAATATATATTATTTTTTGAGACGGAGTCTTGCTCTGTCGCCCAGGCTGGAATGCAGTGGCGTGATCTCGGCTCACTGCAACCTCCACCTCTCAGGTTCAAGTGATTCTCCTGCCTCAGCCTCCCGAGTAGCTGGGATTACAGGCACGTGCCACCATGCCCAGCTAATTTTTGTAGTTTTAGTAGAGACTGGGTTTCACCATGTTGTCCAGGCTGGACTTGAACTCCTGACCTCAAGTGATCTGCCTGCCTTGGCCTCCCAAAGTGCTGGGATTACAGGCGTGAGCCACTGCACCTGGCCTCAAATATCTTCTTTTGTGAAATGTCTCTTCAAGTCTTTTTAAAAATTAATTAATTTTTTTTGAGACAGGGTCTTCTTGCTCTGTCGCCAAGGCTGGAGTGCAGTGGCACAATCATGGCTTAATGCAGCCTTCACTCCTGAGCCCCAGACATCCTCCCATCTTAGCCTCCCAAGTAGCTGGGACCACACGCTTGCGCCACCACACCTGGCTAATTTTTTTTATTTTTTGTAGAGATGGGGTTCTGCCATGTTGCCCAGGCTGGTCTCGAACTCCTGGGCTCAAGCAATCCTCCCACCTCGGCTTCACAAAGTGCCGGGATTACAGACATGAGCCACTGCACTCTGCCAAGTCTTTTGCCTTTTTAAAAAATTGGATTGTTTGTTTATTATTGAGTTGTGGAAGTTCTTCATTTCTTCTGTATATAAGTCCTGTATCACATATATGAGGTGATTATTTTCTCTCATTCGGTGTCTTACCTTTTCATTTTATAAAAGTATTATCTGATGAATGGAATTTTTAATTTTAAGGAAGTCCAATTGATCATTTTTTTCTTTTATGGTTGGTACATTTTTGTCCTAAGAAATCTTTGCCTACTCCAAGGCTGAAAATCTTATGTTTTCTTCCAGGAGATTTATAGTTTCAGCTTTTTACATTTAGGTCCATGATCTACCTTGAACTGATCTTTGTGAATGGTGTAAGGTGAGAGTTGAAGTCTCTCCGCTTGTCAGCACTTTCATTTCCCCACTGAAGTACCTTGACTCTTTTGTCAAAAATGAATTATTACATATGTGGGTTTGTTTATGAACACGCTTTTCCACTGATCTATTTGTCTCTCCTATACCAATACTATGTTATCTTGATTATTATAGCTTTGTAGTAAGTCTTAAAATCCAATAGTGTAAGTTTTTCAAGTTTGTTCTTCTTTTTCAAAATTGTTTTGTCTATTCTAGGTCTTCTGTATTTCCACATAAATGATGGAATCAGCTTGTCCATTTCTATTTTAAAAACCTGCTGAGATTTTGATTGTGATGGCATTGAATCTATAGATCAATACGGAGAGACATGACATCTTAACAATATCGAGTCTATTCTATGAACATGATGTATCTCTCTATGTATTTGTCTTTTATTTCTTCAAGCAACATTTTTGTATTTCTATAATAGAGGTCTTGCATATCTTTCATAAAATTATTAGTGTCTTATGTTTTTTGATATTATTGCCAATGGTGTTTCTAAAATTTGATTTTTCAACTATTTGTTGCTGATAGAAATGCAATTGACTTTTTGGTGTGTTGACAGTATTGTTTCTAATTTCACGCACTGATTGTAATATAATAGTTTTTGCAGATTCTTCAGGATTTTCTATGTATATAACCTTGTTGTACAAAGACGGACTTACTTCTTTTTCAGTCTTTTTTTTTTTTTTTTTTTTGAGACGGAGTCTCGCTC
>NW_026652285.1:22278491-22296890 GCF_009828535.3 Hylobates moloch | reverse complement strand
CCCGCCTCGGCCTCCCAAAGTGCTGGGATTACAAGCGTGAGCCACCGCGCCCGGCCTTCTTTTTCAGTCTTTATGCTCGTAAGTTGTTTTATTTCTTTATTGAGCTAGCTAGGATAATGTTGAAGAGAAGAAATGAGAATAGACATTTATTTGTTTCTAGTATTAGCAGCAAAGCTCTCAATATTGTACCATTAAATATGAGGTCATTTGTGGGTTTTTTTTTTTTTTTTTTGAGATACCTTCTATCAAATTGAGGAAAGTGCTTTTTATTCTAGTTTTCAAAAATCATGAATAATGATTAAATTTTGCCAAATGCTTTTTCTGCATCTATTGAAGTGGTTGTCTAGATTTTTTACTTTATTTTGTTAATATGATTAGTTACATTTTTTGGTATATTAAACTTACTTTGCCTTACCGGACAAAACTGCATTTGGTCATTATTCTGAGTTATCTTTTTAAAAAATGTATACTGGCTGGGCACAGTGGCTCACACCTGTAATCCAAGCACTTTGAGAGGTCAAGGTGGGTGGATCACTTGAGCTCAGGAGTTCGAGACCACCCTGGACAACATAGTGAGACCTCGTCTCTGCAAAAAATACAAAAATTAGCCAAGGTTGGAGGATTGCTTGAGCCCAGGAGTTTGAGACAAGCCTGGGCAACATAGAGAGACACTGTCTCTCTAAAAATAAAAAATTACCTTCTTTTCCGAGAAAACACCAAATGGCAGATGACGCCGGTGCAGCGGGGGGGCCCGGAGGCCCTGGTGGCCCTGGGTTGGGGAACCGTGGTGGCTTCCGCGGAGGTTTCGGCAGTGGCATCCGGGGCCGGGGTAGCGGCCGTGGACGGGGCCGGGCCGAGGCCGCGGAGCTCGCGGGGGCAAGGCCGAGGATAAGGAGTGGATGCCCGTCACCAAGTTGGGCCGCTTGGTCAAGGACATGAAGATCAAGTCCCTGGAGGAGATCTATCTCTTCTCCCTGCCCATTAAGAAATCAGAGATCATTGACTTTTTCCTGGGGGCCTCTCTCAAGGATGAGGTTTTGAAGATTATGCCAGTGCAGAAGCAGACCCGTGCCGGCCAGCGCACCAGGTTCAAGGCGTTTGTTGCTATCGGGGACTACAGTGGCCACGTCGGTCTGGGTGTTAAGTGCTCCAAGGAGGTGGCCACCGCCATCTGTGGGGCCATCATCCTGGCCAAGCTCTCCATTGTCCCCGTGCGCAGAGGCTACTGGGGGAACAAGATCGGCAAGCCCCACACCGTCCCTTGCAAGGTGACAGGCCGCTGCGGCTCTGTGCTGGGGCGCCTCATCCCTGCACCCAGGGGCACTGGCATTGTCTCCACACCTGTGCCTAAGAAGCTGCTCATGATGGCTGGTATCGATGACTGCTACACCTCAGCCCGGGGCTGCACTGCCACCCTGGGCAACTTCGCCAAGGCCACCTTTGGTGCCATTTTCTAAGACCTACAGCTACCTGACCCCTGACCTCTGGAAGGAGACTGTATTTACCAAGTCTCCCTATCAGGAATTCACTGACCACCTCGTCAAGACCCACACCAGAGTCTCCGTGCAGCGGACCCAGGTTCCAGCTGTGGCTACGACATAAGGTTTTTATACAAGAAAAATAAAGTGAATTAAGCGTGAAATAAAATATAAATAAATAAAAAATAAATAAAAAATTAGCCAGATGTGGTGATATACTTGTATAGTCCCAGCTACTTGGGAAGCTGAAGTGGGAGGATTACCTGAGCCCAGGAGGTCGAGGCTGCAGTGAGGGGTGATGGCACCATTGCACTCCAGCCTGAGTAATACAGTGAGACCCTGCCTCCAAAATAATATAACAATTTAAAAAACTTCAAAATAAAAAGTTAAAAATAAATGTATTACTGAATTTGGTTTGAGATATATATATATATATGTGTACAAGTACATATATATATATATTTTTTTTTTTAGATGAAGTTTTTGCTCTTGTTGCCCAGGCTTGAGTGCAATGGCACCATCTCGGCTCACCACAACTTCTGCCTCCCGGGTTCAAGTGATTCTCCTGCTTCAGCCTCCCTAGTAGCTAGAATTACAGGCATGCACTACCACGTCCAGCTAATTTTGTATTTCTGGTAGAGACAGGGTTTCTCCATGTTGGTCCGGCTGGTCTCAAATTCCTGACCTCAGGTGATCCGCCCGCCTCGGCCTCCCAAAGTGTTGGGATTACAGGCGTGAGCCACCGTGCCTGGCTTTGTTGTTGTCTTTTTTTTTGTGTGTGACAGAGTCTTGCTCTGTTGCCCAGGCTGGAGTACAGTGGTGTGATCTTGGCTCACTGCAACCTCCACCTCCTGGGTTGAAGGAATTCTCCTGCCTCGGCCTCCCTAGTAGCTAGGATTACAGGTGCTCACCACCACACCCGACTAATTTTTATATTTTAGAAGAGATGGGGTTTCACCATATTGGCCAGGCTGGTCTTGAACTCCTGACCTCAAGCAATCCATCCACCTCGGCCTCCTAAAATGCTGTCATTCAGTTCAAAATACTTTATAACTCCCAAGGTGATTTCTTCTTTGACCCCCATGGCCTATTTAGAGGCTTATTAATTAATTTCTGAATATTTGGGCAGAATTCTCTAGTTATCTTTTAGTTATTGACTTCTAGCTCAACTTCACTGAGTCCAGAGAACATACTATGCATGATTTCAGGAACTGGAAATTTGTTAACACTTGCTTTATGGCCCAGCATATGGTCAATTTTGTTAAGTGTCAAAATTGGTACTTGAGAAGCATGTGCCTTCTGTAGTTGTTGGTTTCCTCCTGGTTTTTAAAATAATATCCTATAAATGTCAGCTAGGGAAATTTGTTTAATTACATTGTTCAAATCCTCTACTGACTTTAAAAAAATCTACTTGTCTATCAGTTACTGGGAGAGCTGTGTCAAAAATCTCCAACTATGATTGGGGATTTGGGGGATTTGCCTATTTCTTCTTTAATTAATTTTTTTTTTAGTTAGGTTCTCGCTCTGTTACCCAGGCTGGAAAGCAGTGGCATGATCATGGCTCACTGCAGCTTTGAATTCCTGGGCTCCAAGAATCCTCCCACCTCAGCCTCTTGAGTAGCTGGGCTTACAGGTGCATGCCACCACACCTACCTATTTTTAGTTTTAGTTTTTTGTAGAGATGAGGTTCTCACTATGTTGCTTGGGCTGGTTTTGAACTCCTTATCTCAAGAGATCCTGGCACCTTGACCTCTCAAAGCACTGGGATTACAAGCATGAGCCAACACGCCTGGCCTGTTCATTAATTCTGTCCGTTTTTGCTTTATGTATTTTGAGGTTATATTATCAGATGAGTATTTAGAACTGTTATGTCTTCCTATTGAACCGACCCTTTTATTATCATGAAATGTCCCTCTTTGTTTTGTTTTTCTTTTTTTTGTTGTTGTTTGTTTTTTTAGACAGAGCCTCACTCTGTCGCCCAGGCTGGAGTGCAATGGCATGATCTCAGCTCACTGCAACCTTCACCTCCCGGGTTCAAGTGATTCTCGTGCCTCAGTCTCCCAAGCAGCTGAGATTGCGGGCATGCGCTACCACACCTGGCTAATTTTTTTGTAGTTTTAGTAGAAACGGTGTTTCACCATGTTGCCCAGGCTGGTCACGAACTCCTGAGCTGAGGCAATTCACCTGCCTTGGCCTCCCAAAGTGCTGGGATTACAGGCATGAGCCACCCTGCCCAGTTCCTTGTTTGTTTTTAGTAATACTTCTTGCCCTAAAGATTACTCTGTCTGGTATTAATATAGCTACAACAACTTTATTTTGGTTAGCACTTGCATTATATCTTTTTTCATCCTTTAATTGTAGTGTGTATTTATTTTAATTTTTTTGTAGAGATGGGGTTTTGCCATGTTGCCCAGGTTGGTCTTCAACTCCTGAGCTCAAAGCGATCTGCCTGCCTTGGCTTCCCACAGTGCTGGGATTACCAGCATGAGCCACCACACCCAGGCCTCACTCATTAATTTTAACCTTTCTGCGTCCTTGTATTGAAGATGTGGCTCTTGTGAACAGCATATAATTGGATTATTTAATGCAGTCTGACATCTTTTTTCTTTTAATTAGAGGATTTAGCCCCTTTAAATTTCATGTAAATACTAATAGAGTTGGGTTTAATTTACCATATTCTATTTGTTTCCTATTTGTTCCTGTATCTGCAAAGGTCTCTGGTTGCAGTATGAAGATCTGACTGGAAGAACACACGCACAGAAGCAGGGAAACCAGTTAAGAGACTGGAGCAGCAGTCCAGGTGAGTGAAACTGGCATCCTGAATTAGATTCATGGTGGTGAAGATAAGGAGATGTGAACAAATTAGATATTTGGGAGGTAGGAAAAATAGAACTTAGTGATTGTGACCAGGCACAGTGGCTCACACCTGTAATCCTAGCACTTTGGGAGGCCGAGGCAGGCAGATCACTTGAGGTCAGGAGTTCAAGACCAGCCTCGCCAACATGATGAAACCCGCTACTCTACAGAAATACAAAAAGTTAGCCGGGTGTGGTGGCTTGTGCCTGTAGTCCCAGCTACTTGGGAGGCTGAGGCAGGAGAATTGTTTGAACCCAGGAGGTGGAGGTTGCAGTGAGCAGAGATCGTGTCATTGCACTTCGGCCTGGGCAACAGAGTGAGACTGTCTAAAAAAAAAACAAAACTTAGTGATTGCCTTTAGAACAGTGGTCTCCAACCTTTTTGGCACTAGGGACCGGTTTTGTGGAAGACAGTTTTTCCACAGATGGTGGGGTGGGAGGTGGTTTTACACTTGATTTTAGCCAAAAGGCCGAGAAGCGATGGGGGGTGGTTTTGGAATGGAACTGTTCCACCTCAGATCTTCAGGCATTACTTAGATTCTCACAAGGAGCACACAATCTAGATTCCTCGCATGCGCAGTCACAATAGGCATTCTGCTCCCATGAGAATCTAATGCCACCACTGATCTGACAGGAGGCGGAGCTCAGGTGGGAATGTGGGCCAGCCACTCACCTCCTGCTGTGTGGCCCTGTTCCTAACAGGCCACAGTCTGTGGCCCGGGGGTTGGGGACGCCTGCTTTAGGGTATAGAGTGCAAGAGTAAAGAATCAAGGAAGACTCTCCTATTTCTGGTTTAAGAGGTTTGATGGATGGCACCACTATTTATTTAAAAAACCCAGGAGGAGAAATAGAACTAAGGGGAAAGATAATGAGATGAGTTTTGGACTAGTTGACAACCTAGTGGAGAAAGTCCTGGTATGCAATTCAATATATAGGACTAGAATTTCTATCTGAGCTGGAGATATTAATTGGGACCTGCTAAAATATGGGTGGTAATTAAGGCCATGGGAGTGTCAGGGAGTGAGGATAGAAACAGGCCTAGGGCAAAAAACTGAGGAACATTTCATAGCTGGGTTGAGCCAAGGAGACTGAGAAGAAGTAGTCAGAGAGGTTGTGAGAAGGAAACCAAGAAAGTACAGTATCCTGGCCGGGCATGGTGGCTCACGCCTGTAATCCCAGCACTTTGGGAGACCGAGGTGGGCGGATCACGAGGTCAGGAGTTTGAGACCAGCCTGGCCAATATGGCGAATTCCTGTCTCTACTAAAAGTACAAAAATTAGCCAGGCATGGTGGCGCACACCTGTAATCCCATCTACTCAGGAAGGTGAGGCAGGAGAATCGCTTGAACCTGGGAGGTGGAGGTTGCAGTGAGGCAAAAGCACGCCACTGCACTCCAGCCTGGGAGACAGAGTGAGACTCCGTCTCAAAACAAAAACAAAAAACAAAAAACAAAGTACAGTATCCTAGAAGCTGGGAAGAGAGCGTGTTTTTTTTTTTTGTTTTGTTTTGTTTTTTGTTTTGAGACAGAGTTTCGCTCTTGTTGCCCAGGCTGGAGTGCAATGGTGCGATCTCGGCTCACTGCAAACCTCCGCCTCCCAGGTTCAAGCGATTCTCCTGCCTCAGCCTCCCTAGTAGCTGGGATTACAGACATGCGCCACCACGCCTGGCTAATTTTGCATTTTTAGTAGAGATGGAGTTTCTCCATGTTGGTCAGGCTGGTCTTGAACTCCTGACCTCAAGTCATCTGCCCGCCTCTGCCTCCCAAAGTGCTGGGATTACAGGCACGAGCCACCATGCCCGGCCAAGAGTGTTTTTGTGAAGAGGAAAATGGGTAACTGCTCTATGCTGCTGAGAGGTCCTATTAGGTAAGGACTAAAGCAGGTATGCCACAGCCTAAGGAAGAGTAGTTTGAATGGAGTTAGTGGGGTGGCACCAGCGTGGAGGGGGTTATAAAGTAGGAGATGAAGAAACGAAGACAAATTAGCCAGGCGTGTTGGTGGGCACCTGTAATCCCAGCTACTTGGTAGGCTGAGGCAGGAGAATTGCTTGAACCCAGGAGGTAGAGGTTGCTGTGAGCTGAAATCGCACCACTGCACTCCAGCCAGGGTGACAGAGCGAGACTCCGTCTCAAAAAAAGAAAAAAAAAAATGATATAATGGATTTTGGAGACTCAGAAGCAGAATGGGTGGGGACGGGGTGAAGGATAAAAAACTATGTGTTGGATACAGTGTACACTATTCAGTTGAGGGGTCCACTAAAATCTCAAACTTCACCACTATATAAATCATCCATGTAACCAAAAACCACTTGCAACCCCAAAACTACTGACTTTTTAAAAAAGCATTGACCTGGAAGTAACACACATCACTTCTGTGCAACTTTCATTGACCAAACCAAGTTGCGTGGCCATTCTAACTTTTTTTTTTGAGATGGAGTCTCGCTCTGTCGCCCAGGCTGGAGTGCAGTGGTGCAATCACTGCAAGCTCCGCCTCCCGGATTCATGCCATTCTCCTACCTCAGCCTCCCAAGTAGCTGGGACTACAGGCTCCCGCTACCACACCCTGCTGATTTTTTTTTGTATTTTTAGTAGAGATGAGGTTTCACCGTGTTAGCCAGGATGGTCTTGATCTCCTGACCTCATGATCCGCCCGCCTCAGCCTCCCAAAGTGCTGAGATTACAGGTGTGAGCCACCGCGCCTGGCCGACCATTCTAACTTTAAGGGAAGTAGCATCTTGCTTTGTGCCCAGAAGGCAGAGACACAGAATAGTCCTAATGACAATTGCAATCACTCCTTTTTTTTTTTTTTTTTTTTTTTTTTTTTTTTTTTTTTTTTTTTTTTGAGGAGTCTTGCTCTGTCACCCAGGCTAGAGCACAGTGGCATGAACTTGGCTCACTGCAACCTCCGCCTCCCAGGTTCAAGCGATTCTCCTGCCTCAGCCTCCTGAATAGCTGGGATTGCAGGCGCCCACCACTGCACCCGGCTAATTTTTGTATTTTTAGTAGAGATGGGGTTTCACCATCTTGGCCAGGCTGGTTTGAACTCCTGACCTCGTGATCCACCCACCTCGGCCTCCGAAAGTGCTCGGATTACAGGCATGAGCCACTGGGCCTGGCCCCAGCAATCACTCTTTTAAACAGTTTAAGGAAGGAGAATGGGAGATGTTGGAAGTTGTCACTCTGAAGAGCAGGAAAGGAGTTAATCACTGAAGCATAGCCAGGATTGTCAAGCCACATTCAGGTTCCATATGATATCGAGGACCACCATTTTCTTTGGTCCCAGTCTTCTCAGCTATGTGCTTTTCTCTAGTGATACTCAGCTGCCTGGATGCAGGCACGATAAAAGCCAAGAGTTGGATTCATCAATTTTTAACATATTCTATTTTATTTTATTTTATTTATTTTATATTTTATTTTATTTTATATTTTAAATTTTTGAGATGGAGTCTCACTCTGTCACCCAGGCTGGAGTGCATTGGCATGGTCTTGGCTCACTGCAACCTCCGCCTCCTGACTCCAAGCGATTCTCCTGCCTCAGCCTCCCAAGTAGCTGGACTACAGGTATGTGCCAGAATGCCCAGCTAATTTTTTTGTATTTTTAGTAGAGATGGGGTTTTGCCATGTTGGCCAGGCTGGTCTCCAACTCCTGACCTCAAGTGATCCGCCCACCTCGGTCTCCCAAATTGTTGGGATTGCAGGCGTGAGCCACCGCACCCCACCTAGATATCATTTTTTTTTTTTAAGATTGTATTACTTGATTTTATTTTACACTAGGTGGTGGGCACACAAAGCAATACTTAATAAAGTTGACAATTAGCTTCACTCAATATTTTTAATAACGCACATTAAAAAAAGTATTCATCTTACAAATTCTTCTGCAATCCAAACATACAATAGCTCGGAGAACATTTAGAAAACAAAAGCCAATGTAAAAAGACAGATTAAAACAACTAGAACAGTACAGGTTTTATTTATATGGCTCGAATTTTACAGTTTTCTTACTGCATCATCAATGTCAGAAATCTGTTCCTTCAGCTGGCTCCATTGTTCTGGATTTAAAGAAATACCTTTTCTTCCTGGTTTCATTTCACCTTCAGGATCCATCCAATATTCTCTAATATCAATTAGCACTTTGCCTTTAAAATCTCGAACGCTGACGTACCTCATTTTCCCAATCTGAAACATGTTATCATCTCTGCTGCTGCTGCTCTGTTTAGAAGATGACAGAGCTCTCGAAGTTTCACCTGTCTTTTGCTTCTTCACAGGTTTTTCTGGAGCAACTTGCTTTTTCCTCTTTAACTTTTTGTCAACCTCACTGTCAGAATCACTTCCAGAAGAGCTTGAAGAAACAAGTTCCTTTGATTTAGGCATTGCTTCACTTGGCTCTAGCAGTCGAACACCCTCTTGCTCGTTCGCACGCGACTCAAGATATCATTTTAAAAATATATTGATGCCCCCTCCCATCATGAAAGCAAGGATTTTGTCCATTTTGTTTAATGCTATGGCCTTAACCTAGAACAGTGATTGGTCAAGACAGGTCCTATTTAAATATTTGTTGAATGAATGATTCAGTGCTCTTTAGAAAAATTCAAGCTGGGCATGGTGGCTCATGCCTGTAATCCAAGTACTTTGAGAGGCCGAGGCGGGAGGATCACTTGAGGCCTAGAGTTCAAGACAAGCCTGGACAACACAGCAAGATCCCATCTCTACAAAAAAGAAAAGAAAAATTCAAATCATAACGATGTGTATAGGATTAAAAGTGGATTCCTTTGGGGCTGGGCGCAGTGACTATGCCTAGAATCCCAGCACTTTGGGAGGCCGAGGAGGGCAAATCACTTGGTCAGGAGTTTGAGACCAGCCTGTCTAACATGGCGAAACCCCCTCTCTACTAAAAATAAAAAAAGTAGCCAGGTGTGATGGCTCATACCTGTAATCCCAGCTACATGGGAGGCTGAGGCACGAGAATCACTTGAATCCGGGAGGAGGAGGTTGTAGTGAGCTGAGATCGTACCACTGCACTGTAGCCTAGGTGACAGAGACTCTGTCTCAAAACAAACAAACAAACAAACAAAAAACCCAAAAAACATACAACAGTGGATTCGTTTGGCTCCCATTGCCACTCCCTTAGGGATAACTACTGCTAATAGTGTGTGTGTCCGCGTGTGTGTGTGTATGTGTGAGGGTGTGTGTGTCTGTCTGTATTTCCAGACCTTTTTATATGCATAGACATACAGTAGTTCCACCTTATCCACAGTTTCACTTTCTACAGTTTTAGTTACCCAAGGTCAATCGAGGTCTGAAAACAGGTAGGAGGAATACAATAAGTATATTGTTATAATTGTGCAATTTTATTAATTGTTGTAAATCTCTTTTTGTGCCTAATTTTTTTTTCTGAGATGGAGTCTCGCTCTGTTGCCCAGGCTGGAGTGCAGTGTGGTACGATCTTGGCTCACTGCAGCTTCTGCCTCCTGGGTTCAAGAGATTCTCCTGCCTCAGCCTCCCGAGAAGGTGGGACTACAGGCATGTGCCACCACGCCCAGCTAACTTTTGTATTTTTAGTAGAGACGGGGTTTCGCCATGTTGGCCAGGCTGATCTCGAACTCCTGACCTCAGGTGATCCACCAGCCTCAGCCTCCCAAAGTGCTGGGATTACAGGCGTGAGCCACTCTGCCCAGCCTCTTGTGCATAATTTTAAAATTAAACTTTGTCATAGGTTTGTATGTACAGGATAAAACATAGTACATATATGATTTGGTATATCTGCAGTTTCAGGTATCCACTGTGGGTCTTGGTGTATTTTAAAATTAAAAACGAAGGCCAGGTGTGGTGGCTCACACCTGTAATCCCAGCACTTTGGGAGGCCGACGCAGGTAGATCACGAGGTCAGGAGTTCAAGACCAGCCTGGCCAATATGGTGAAACCCTGTCTCTACTAAAAATACAAAAATAAGCCGGGCGTGGTGGTGCATGCCTGTAATTCCAGCTGCTTGGAAGGCTGAGGCAGGAGAATTGCTTGAACCCGGAAGGCGGAGGTTGCAGTGAGCCGAGATTGCTCCGCTGCACTCCAGCCTGGGCAACAGAGCTAGACTCTGTCTCAAAAACCAACCAACAAACAAAAACAAAATAAAAACAAAACAAAATAAAAAAGAAGTAGTATTTCCACATGGTTCTAAGAAACTTTTTCCCCCTCAAATATTTTATTATTTATTTATTATTTTTGAGACAGGATCTTCTCTGTTGCCCAGGCTGCAATGCAACAGTGTGACCTCGGCTCACTGCATCCTCGACCTCCTGGGCTCAAGTGATCCTCCCACCTCAGCCTCCTGAGTAGCTGGGACTACAGGTACACTCCACCATGCCAGGCTAGTTTTTGTATTTTTTGTAGATACGAGATTTCACCAAGTTGCTCAGGCTGGTTTCAAACCCCTGGCCTCAAGCAATCCTCCTGCCTTGGCCTCCCAGAGTGCTGGGATTACAGGCACGTGCCACCACACCTGGCTAATTTTTGTATTTTTAGTAGAGACGGGGGTTTCACCATGTTGGCCAGGCTGGTTTCGAACTCCTGACCTCAAATGATCTGCCCACCTTGGCCTCCCAAAGTGCTGGGATTACAGGCGTGAGCCACTGTGCCTGGCCATGGAGGGTGTTTTATTGGCTCATATCACTCAATTCCTAGGGACCGCTGACTTCAAGTATAGCTGGGTCCAGATGCCCAAATTTTGTCTTCATAATCTCTCGCCAGCACTTGGATTTCCTTTGTTTTGGCTTCATTCTCAGATCAATTCTTGCATGGAAAGTCAAGATGGCCACACTCCACCTGCTCTTCTTCTCTGGGAGACTGGAAAAGTCACAGGGTGGTCTCTAATTTGGCTCTCACTTAGATCACATGTCCTACTCTAAACCAATCACTTTGCTTGAGGTGGGGGATGGAATACACTGAATGGGCAAGTTCAAGTCACAGAACTCACCCCTGCAACTGGGAGGCGGAGCCAGCCCCAGCAAACTGCTTGCCAGACAGTAGGAGAGAAGTGGTTCTGCAGACAATCTGGGGTGAGGGAAGGGCAGTTGCCGGAATTCTGAAGGGGTAATGGGTGCTGGGAAAGCTAAAACAACAGATTTTTACTAAAAAGGAGTAGCTTTCTCAAAGGGTTTGTTTAACATTTTGGTGAGTACAGATCAATTGCCTGCCAAACTGTCGTATTGTTTTGTATATTCGTCAACAATGTTTGAGAGTTCCCTTGTATCTGCGCTCATGTGAACACCAAACATTATCAATTACATTAATTTTTTACCAACTTAATGGACAAAAATGTATCTCTACCAGGTGCAGTGACTCATGCCTGTAATTCCAACATTTTGGGAGGCTGAGGTGGGAAGGTTGCTTGAGCCCAGGAATACAAGACCAGCCTGGGCAATATAGCGAGACCCTGTTTCTACAAAAATTAAAATATTAAAAATTAGCTAGGCTTGGTGGTGTGCACTTGTGGTTCTAGCTACTTGAGAGGCTGAGGGCAGGAGGTTAAGTCTGCCATGAGCTATGATCACACCACTGCACTTCAGCCTGGGCAACACACTGAGACTGTCTCAAAAAAACAAAAAAAACATAAATTGTCTTGTCATTACCTTTGCCCTTTGTCCTGTTGGATTTCCTGATCTTTTCTTACTGATGTGTAGGATCCTTTTGGATATTAGGGATAATAATTAGCAGGTAACTCTGTCTGTGCTTTAAATACTGCAAAACTCCTACTTTAGCATTCACTTTTTTTTGTTTTTGAGATGGAGTTTCACTTCTGTTGCCCAGGCTGGAATGCAGTGGCACGATCTTTGCTCGCAGCAACCTCTGACTCCCGGGTTCAAGTGATTCTCCTGCCTCAGCCTCCTGAGTAGCTGGGATTACAGGCATGTTCCACCACGCTGGGCTAATTTTTATATTTTTAGTAGAGACAGGGTTTTACCATGTTGGCCAGGCTGGTCTGGAACTCCTAACCTCAGGTGATCTGCCCGCCTTGGCCTCCCAGAGTGCTGGGATTACAGGCGTGGGCCTCCGCCCCCAGCCTAGCATTCACTTTTTTTACTTTATGGTGTCTTTTACTGTAATCAAATCTTTTGATATTTTTCATTATAGTTTATGAATTTCGTGTCTTATGAAAGTCCTTCTTATCCCCAAATTAAAAAAAATGTTCTTCTTCTGGCACTGTCTGATTAAAACAAAACAAACCAAAAAAAAAAACCAAAAAACAAAAAAAACCCCAAACCCTCCTGTATTTCTTCCTGGTGCTTTTGTAGTTTAGTTATTTATATACTTAGTTAATCCATCTGGAATTCATTGTTATGTATAGATCTGACTTAAGTATTTATTTTTCATAGATGGATAGCCACTTGTTCCAGCATGGTTTCTTTTCCTTGCTAGTTTGAAATGCTGTTTTTATCATGTGCTAAATTTCCATGTGGTGGGAGGTGGAGACTGAGAAATATCTTAAAAGGTAAAACTGAATGAGAGAGTGAGTGGGAGGGAAAGGAGGGATCCAGGGTGACTACTTTTCCTGGTTGAGTGATTGTCTGCAACTGTGGAGTAGGAAGAGGTGCATGAATAAGAAGGTAGGTCAATTTGGGGCATGTTGCTTTTGAGGGACTCATGGATATCCAGGACATATTTAATAGAAATACATTAAATACAGGTGGTTCACGCCTGTAATCCTACCACCTTTGGAGGCCGAGGCGGGCGGATCACTTGAGGTCAGGAGTTCAAGACCAGCCTGGCCAACATGGTGAAACCCCATCTCTACTAAAAATACCAAAATTAGCCAGGCATGGTGGTGGCCACCTGTAATCCCATCTTCTTGGGAGGCTGAGGCAGGAGAATAACTTGAGCCCAGGAGTCGGAGGTTGCAGTGAGCAGAGATCGCACCACTACACTCTAGCCTGGGCAACAGAGCGAGACTCCATCTTAAAAAAAATAATAATAAAATAAAATGATAAAAAATAAATAAAAAATAAAAATAATAGAAATACATGATAAGCCTTTATACTAAAATATTCACTACATGAAAAACGTTTTGGAGGCCGGGCGCAGTGGCTCACACTTGTAATCCCAGCACTTTGGGAAGCCGAGGCGGGCAGATCACGAGGTCAGGAGATCAAGACCTCGGTGAAACCCCGTCTCTACTAAAAAATACAAAAAATTAGCTGGGCGTGGTGGCGGGCGCCTGTAGTCCCAGCTACTCGGAGAGGCTGAGGCAGGAGAATGGCGTGAACCCGGGAGGCGGAGCTTGCAGTGAGCCGAGATTGCGCCACTGCACTCCAGCCTGGGCGATAGAGCGAGACTCCGTCTCAGAAAAAAAAAGAAAACGAAAAAGAAAAAGAAAAACGTTTTGGAGACTGTTTCTGGACGATGTGTTCTATTGTTCTGTTTGCCTATTCATTTACATGGTTATTTCATAAATATTTGTGAAATAGGAAAACAAATCCTATGCTTGCTGTAATAATAATAATTGTTTTATGGTACATTTTGATTAGTGGTAATGGAAGTAATTCCCACCTGGTTCATTATCCTTATTTTTAACTACATTTTTGTTGTTGTTCTTGGTATCCATTTACTCTTCCAGATGAATTTTAGAATTATCTTTTCTAGTTTTGGTTAAATAATTCCACTGGAAATTTAAACTGGAGTTGCATTGAATTTATAGAGTAATCTGGGGGAAAACTGAGAGCTTTTCCAGAGTGTTCTTCCATTTTGAGAAGATGGCATAGATCTCTCTATTTATTCAGGTCTTCTTGTATGTTCTGGGTAAAGTTTATTCCTGGGTATTTCATAGCTTTAATTGCTATCACGAATTAGATAATTTTTTTTTCTAACATTTTAAAGTTGTTTTTTCTTGGTAAAAAAGAAAACTATTGATTTTTGTATATTTTTCTTTTGGCCATTTTACTGAACCTGCTGGTGTGATCTAAATGGCTTCAGTTGAATCTTTGACTTTTCTAACTAGACAATAATGTAATCTGCATGTAGTGATGATTTTGCTCTTTTTGTAGTATTTATATCTCATTTCTTTTCTTAGAGTAACTCTTTTATTTGATTCTTGCTTCTTTCTATTTATCTTTTTATAGCTTTATTGATGAACAATTGACAATACAATAAACTACACATATTTAAAATGAACAATTTGATAAGTTTTCACATATGAACATATCCTCAAAGCCATCAAGTCAAGATAATGAACACATTTATCACCCCAAAAGTTTCCCCATGCCCCTTTGCTCCCCCCACTCTCCACCCCCTCCCCTCATCTCTAGGCAACCATTGATCTGTTTTCCATCCCTATAGATTCGTTTGCACTTTCTTGATGAAATCATACAGTAGATACTCTTCTTTTTCATTTTTCTTCTTTCATCCAGCATAATAATTTTTTATTATGTGGCCGGGCGCGGTGTCTCATGCTTGTAATCCTAGCACTTCTGGAGGCCGAGGTGGGGGGATCACTTGAGGTCAGGAGTTCGTGACCAGCCTAGCCCACATGGTGAAACCCCGTCTCTACTAAAAATACAAAAATTAACCGGGGGTGGTGGAGCACACCTGTAATCCCAGCTACTCAGGAGGCTGAGGCAGGAGAATCGCTTGAACCCGGGAGGCAGAGTTTGTAGTGAGCCGAAATTGCACCACTACACTCCAGCCTGGGCAATAGAGCAAGACTCCGTCTCAAAATAAAACAAAACAAATTAGCCGGGCATGGTGGCAGTCACCTGTGGTCCCAGCTACTCGGGAGGCTGAGGCAGAATTGCTTGAAGACAGGAAGTGGAGGTTGCAGTGAGCCGAGATTGCGTCACTGCACTCTAGCTTGGGCAACAGAGCGAGACTCTGTCTCAAAAAAAACAAAAACAAAAACAAAAAAACAAAAAAAACCCCGTCAAACTAATTTCCAAAGTGGTCATACCATGTTACATACCCACCAGCAGCGTATGAGTTTCATTTTCTCCTCATTCTCACCAGCGCTTGATACTGTGGTATTCCAATAGTGATATCTCACTGTGAAGCCATAATTTGTATTTCTCTAATGACTAGTGATTGGCATCTTTCCATATCCATCTGCATATCTTCTTCTTTGTTGAAGTATCCAAAATCTCGCGCTTTTTTTTTTTTTCCTGAAACAAGATCTTGCTCTGTTGCCCAGACTGGAGTGCAGTGGTGCAATCGTGGCTCACTGCAGCCTTAACTTCCTTGGCTCAAGGGATCCTCCCACCTCAGCCTCTCAAGTAGCTGGGACTACAGGCATGAGCCACAATGGTCAGCTAGTTTTTAAACTATTGTTTTTTTTTTTGAGACAGAGTGTTGCTCTGTCGCCCAGGCTGGAGTGCAGTGGAGCGATCTCAGCTCACTGCAACCTCTGCCTCCCAGGTTCAAGCAATTCTCCTGCCTCAGCCTCCCCAGTAGCTGGGATTATAGGTGCTTGCCACCATGTTCGGCTAATTTTTGTATTTTCTTTTTTAGTAGATGTTGACCAGGCTGGTCTCGAACTCCTGACCTCAGGTGATCCACCTGCCTCAGCCTCCCAAAGTGCTAGGATTACAAGCATGAGCCACCGCGCCCAGCTTAAACATTTTTTGTAGAGACAGGGTTTCATTATGTTGCTTAGGCTGGTCTCTAACTTCTGGGCTCAAGCAATCCTTCTGCCTTGGCTTCCCAAAATGCTGGGATTACAGGTGCGAGTACCGTGCCTGGCCTTTGTGCCCATTTTATTTATTTATTTATTTATTTATTTATTTATTTATTTATTTATTTGAGAAGGAGTCTCGCTCTGTCACCCAGGCTGGAGTGCAGTGGCACGATCTCGGCAACCTCTGCCTCCCAGGTTCAAGCGATTCTCCTGCCTCAGCCTCCAAAGTATCTGGGACTACAGGCGCACACCACCACGCCCAGCTAATTTTTGTATTTTTAGTAGAGACGGGGTGTCACCATGTTGGCCAGACTAGTCTTAAACTCCTGACCTTGGGTGATCCACCTGCCTCGGCTTCCCCAAGTGCTGGGATTACAGGCGTGAGCCATTGCACCTGGCTCCGTATGCCCATTTTAAATATTGGGTTGTTTGTTTTCTTATTATTGGGATTTTAGGGTTATTTATATATCCTGGATAAAAGTCCTTTATCCATATATGCTTGCAAATATTCTTTCCCAGTCTGGCTTGCTTTTTTATTCTCTTTCTTTTTCTTTTTCTTTTTCTTTTTTTTTTTTTTGAGACTGAGTCTTGCTCTGTTGCCCAGGCTGGAGTGCAGTGGCGTGATCTTGGCTCACCGCAACCTCTGTCTCCCGAGTTCAAGTGATTCTCCTGCCTCAGCCTCCCAAGTAGCTGGGATTACAGTCACCCACCATCATGCCCCGCTAATTTTTGTGTTTTTGTAGAGACAGGGTTTCACCAGGTTGGCCAGGCTAGTCTTGAACTCCTGACCTCAGGTTATCTGCCCGCCTCGGCTTCCCAAAGTGCTGGGATTACAGGCGTGACCCACCTCACCCAGCCTTTTCTTTTTTCTTTTTCTTTTTTTTTTTTAGGCAAGGTTTTGTTCTCTCACCCAAGCTGGAGTGTAGTGGTGTGATTGTAGCTCACTGCAGCCTTGAACTTCTGGGCTCAAGTAATCCTCCTGCTTCAGCCTCCCGAGTAGCTAGGACTACAGGTGCGTGCCACAACAACCAGCTAACTTACTGTTTATTTATATTTTCTTTGAGACAGGATCTCGCTCTGTTGTCCATGCTGGAGTGCAGCACCATGACCACGGCTCACTGCAGCCTACTTCCTGGGCTCAAGCGATCCTCCCGCCTCAGCCTCCCAAGTAGCTGGGACCACAGGCGCATGCTACCATGACTGGCTAATTTTTGTATTTTTGGTAGAGACAGGGTTTCACCATGTTGCCTACGCTGGCCTCAGACTCCTGAGCTCAAGTGACCCAACTGCCTTGGCCTCCCAAAATGCTAGGATTACAGGCGGGAGCCACTGCACCTGGCAAAAAGACCGTCTTTCTTCCACTAGATTGCCTTTACATCTTTGTTGAAAATCAGTTGAACATATATGCATGGATCTGTTTATAAGCCTTGATCTATTTGCCCATCTTGATGCCAATATGACACTGTATTGATTGTGCTGTCGCTTTATAATCATCTTAAAGTTAGATAGTGTAAGTCCTCCAATTTTTCCCCTTCTTTTCCAAAATTGTTTTGACTATTCTAAATCCCTTGTGCTTTTTTTCTTTGTCTTTCTTTCTTTTATTTTTTGAAACAGTCTCGCTTTGTCACCCAGGCTGGAGTGCAGTGGCCCGATCTCGGCTCACTGCAGCCTCCACCTCCTGGGTTCAAGTGATTCTCCTGCCTCAGCCCTCGTGAGTAGTTGGGATTACAGGCATGGGCCACTGTTCTGGCTAAGTTTTGTATTTTTAGTAGAGAGGGGATTTCACCATGTTGCCCAGGCTGGTCTTGAACTTCTGACCTCAGGTGATCCACCAGTCTCGGCCTCCCAAAGTGCTGGAATTACAGGCGTGAGCCACTGTGCTTGATATAAGTCCCTTGCATTTTTATAAGAATTTTAGAATTAGCTTGTCAATTTCTAAACAAAAAGTCTGCTGGAAGTTTGACTGGGATAGTGTTGCATTTATGGATCCGTTTGGGAAGAGCTGACATCTTTTTTTTTTTTTTTTTTTTTGAGACGGAGTCTCGCTCTGTCACCCAGGCTGGAGTACAGTGGTGGGATATCGGCTCACTGCAAGCTCCGCCTCCCGGGTTCCTGCCATTCTCCTGCCTCAGCCTCCCAAGTAGCTAGGACTACAGGTGCCCGCCACCACGCCTGGCTAATTTTTTGTATTTTTAGTAGAGACAGGGTTGTGCTGTGTTAGCCAGGATGGTCTCGATCTCCTGACCTCGTGATCTGCCCACCTCGGCCTCCCAAAGTGCTGGGATTACAGGCGTGAGCCACCGCACCCAGCCAGAGTTGACATCTTAACAGTATTAAGTCTTCTGATTGTCGTGAGCATGGTATATTTCTCTATTTAGGTCTTTAATTCCTCTAAGCAAGTTTCATAGTTTCTGGTAT
>NW_026652285.1:22266066-22278091 GCF_009828535.3 Hylobates moloch | reverse complement strand
CTTTCTTTCTTTCTTTCTTTCTTTCTTTTCTTTCTTTCTTTTCTTTTCTTTTTTTGAGACAAGAGTCTCGCTCTGTTGCCCAGGCTGGAGTGCAATGGCATGATCTGGGCTCACTGCAACCTCTGCCTCCTGGGTTCAAGTGATTCTCCTGCCTCAGCCTCCCGAGTAGCTGGGATTACAGGCGTCTGCCACAACACCTGGCTGATTTTTGTATTTTTGGTAGAGATGGGGTTTCACCATTTTGGCCAGGCTGGTCTTGAACTCCTAACCTCAGGTGATCCACCCGCCTCAGCCTCCCAAAGTGCTGAGATTACAGGCATGAGCCACCGCGCCCAGCTTCCATCAGATTTTCTACATAGAAATTCATGCCATCTGTGAATAATGATCATTTTGCTGCTGCCTTTCAAATCTGATGTCTTTTTCCCTTTCTTGCACTGGCTGAACTACAACGCTGACTAGGGATGATATTCAGGTCTTTAATTCCTCTAAGCAAATTTCATAGTTTCTGGTATCAAGTCTTCTATATCCTTTGTCAGACTTATCCCTAAATATTTCATATTTTTTGGATGCTACTATGCAGGCTTTTTTTTTTTTTAATTTCAATTTCCAATAGTTCACTTGCTAGTATATAGAAATGTAATCGATTTTTATATATTGATCTTATCTCCTACAATCTTGTTAAACTTACTTATTAGTTCTAATAGCCATTTAACAAATTCCATCAGATTTTCTACATGGAAATTCATGCCATCTGTGAATAATGATCATTTTGCTGCTGCCTTTCGAATCTGATGTCTTTTTCCCTTTCTTGCACTGGTTGAACTACAGTGCTGACTAGGGATGATAGGGGTGGACATCCCTGCCTTATTCCCATGCTGAGACGCAAATCTAGGTCTCTTTGGGGAAAATTCACTCTCTTAATGGAGCCCTCTATGGTGTCATGGATTCCTTCTCTGTTAGGTTGTGCTATCAGTAAATCAAACCTGTTTTAAAACCCCAGGATATTTTTTTGTGTCATTTCAAAGGGATTGTCCAGGATGGAGGGGCAAACATACGTGTTAAGGGTAGCCATCTTGAATCAGAATTCTAAATGTTAGGGTTTTGTCAGGGAAGTGTAACCCCAAAAGACAGAGTGTGGGGAGTTAAGATGATCTGACAAACCAGGAACTCTGGGCTGACAAGAGAAGAAAGAGTGGGCCGGGTGCAGTGGCTCACACCTGTAATCCCAGCACTTTGGGAGGCTGAGGCAGGTGGATCATTTGAGGTCAGGAGTTCGAGACCAGCCTGGCCAACATGGTGAAACCCTGTCTCTACTAAAAATACAAAAATTATCCGGGTGGCAGTGGCGCATGCCTGTAATCCCAGCTACTTGGGAGGCTGAGGCAGGAGAATTGCTTGAGCCTAGGAGGCGGAGATTGCGGTGAGCCAAGATCTCACCACTGCACTCCAGTCTGGGTGACAGAGTGAGACCCTGCCTCATTAAAAAAAAAAAAAAAAGATAGAGTTAAGGCAGAAGGGAATGCACCTCTGGATCAGTTGATGGGAGATTGCAGAACAGTTGTATGACGAATAGTTGCATAAAGGGAGTGGACGATGCTCCAGAGAGGAAAATATGAGCACATACAGATGGTAACAGTGTCTAGATGGGAACAAGGCTGTGGTACAGTGGAAAGTGATCAGACATGTGAAGGTCACAGCACTGAGAGGCTGAGACTTTGAAGTTACCCAGGATATGCTAGAAATTGGGATGTCAAAAGGCTTCAACAAATGAGAGGCAGTACTGCGAGCTCAATGGACAAGGCCACTGTAGGTGGCACAGTGAGGGTGGCACAGATGGAGAGCAGAGGCTTTTGCAAGAAAGTGACAGAATGATGTTTTGGAAACAGCGATGGGGACCTAGGAAGGGCCTGATCCCACCTCCCAACGGTGGCCCCACTTCCTGACCCTGAGGTTGGGGGTGAAGGAGACTGAGCAGCAGCCGTTCCTGAAAGGGACAACGTGAGCCGCAACAGCCATGGGGAGGTGCCAGAGTCTCCCCAGTCCTGGGGTCCCAGCTCCCCTGCATCTGGTTACACTTGGGGACTGGAGTCCAGCCACGGCCTGGAAGTTGGACGCACAGTCCAGGGATTCAGAGCCAAGTGTTTCCATCAGCCTGGAAGTAAAGAAGAGAGGGGCTTTGGATGCCTCAGGCAAGTCACTTCACTTTTCTGAGCCTCAGCTTTATCAACTCTAAAATGGGGTTTTATACTCGCAGATGGAACTAAATAAAATAATATCCTAAGTGCTTAAGAATGACCCCAACTATGATTATTTTATGTTCCTAGAGCTAGACTTTGATTTCCTTGTCCTTCTGTGAGGAGCTCCTTGATTTTGGCCAGAAGCGCAGCCCACCTCTTGGAAGTAAGGAGCTGGAGCCTGATGCTCAGGGCAGCATCAGGGCCTCACAGGTGTTCCCTGAACACCAGCCCCTTACAGCCTCTGATGGGATGCTTGCATGCGATTCAGGGCTGGACCTGGACGGGGGCTGGGCAGCTGTGAGTCTGCAACAGGACAAGGAGCAGAGCTGTGGGTCCTGGAAGGGAGGGAACAGGAGGCAAAGGGTACACCCGTCTGCCTGACCCAGATGTGGCCGAAAACAGAGCAGGGTTGGGAAGGGCTTTGCTGGTCTCACAGGGGTTGGAGCAGGGCTGCTCACCACAGAGGCTGGCAGTGATGGTAATACATAGCGGCTACACAGTGGGGAGCTTCTTCCGCCTTCTTCCCAATTTGTAGATCCACACGTAGAGTACGCCAGAGAGACTTGCTCAATCTCCCACAGCCAGAAGGTGGGACTTAGTGGGAGCATTTATGGGGCACATTCCCTGTGCCTCTGGCCCATTCTCCTCTCAATCCTCATCTTAATGTCCACTTTGGGAGAGCAGGAGATTATTTCTGTTTCTGGTTGTGCCCCAACCACTGAAAGATGATCCTGCTCCTAGTAGTTGCTCAATAAATATTTGTTGAATGTTGAGTGCATACCGGTCACTGTGCTGAGTGACTTGTATCTGTGCACTCTCACTAACTCTCCCAGGCCCATTTTACAGATGAAGAAACTGGGAAACACAGAGGCTGAGCGCTCTCAAACATGCCAGATGCCCCCTCCCGACCAAATAAACTGCCAGAGACACAGGGCTGTAAGGCAGAGTGGGTAGGTGTGAGAAGGGATCTGGCTCTGAATTCTGCCTACATCACAAATTGACTTGTGTCGTCGGGCAAGTCACTTGATGCTTCTGAACCTGTTTCTTTTTGTTTTGTTTTGGAGACAGAGTCTCACTCTGTCACCCAGGCTGGACAGTGGCACGATATCGGCTCACTGCAACGTCCACCTCCTGGGTTCAAGTGATTCTCCTGCCTCATCCTCCCAAGTAGCTGGGATTACAGGCACCACCACACCCAGCTAATTTTTGTATTTTTAGGAGATATGGGGTCTCACTATGTTGGCCAGACTGGTCTTGAACTCCTGACCTCAAGTGATCTGCCCACCTTGGCCTCTCAAAGTGCTGGGGTTACAGGTATGAGCCATTGCTCGGCCTCAGTTTCTTTATCTGAGTGTACTTAGGGTTGTGGGGTTGCCATGGGGCCCTGGAGCCCTGGATCTGGGTAGAGACAGTGAGGGGGGTAAAGGTTGGGGCCCTTCTTTGGAAGGGAGTCGTGGCTCTGTTCTGGGAGGGGGTAAGAGATGAAGGGGATAGGGCCAGGCATGGTGGCTCACGCCTGTAATCCCAGCACTTTGGGAGGCCAAGGCGGGCAGATCACAAGGTCAAGAGATCGAGACCATCCTGGCCAACATGGTGAAACCCTGTCTCTACTAAAAATACAAAAAATTAGCCGGGCATGGAGGCGGGCACCTGTAGTCCCAGCTACACGGGAGGCTGAGGCAGGAAAACGGCGTGAACCTGGGAGGCGGAGCTTGCAGTGAGCCGAGATTGCGCCACTGCACTCCAGTCTGGGCAACAGAGCGAGACTCCATCTCAGAAACAAACAAACAAATAAAAAAGAGATGAAGGGGATGTACTGGGCTCTGGAGACACATGGACCCAAATTCTTATGCCACTTACAAACTGTGGGACCTTGGGGATGGGACTCGAACTTCCTGAGCTTCTGTTTCCACATCAATAGAAAGGGGGGAAACATATGTACCACTTGCGCTTGTTAGAAGGTTAAATAAGGCCGTGGTGCCAAGTGCCTATAGCAGCTGGTGCTTAGTAAACAAAAGCATGTGGGTGTCCCCTGGGCCAGCCTTTCCAGGAGAATCCCCTGAAATGCATCCCTGACCTGACGTTGGTCCCCTTGAGCTAGTAAGTCTCTAACATCTCTCTCTCTCTTTTTTTGAAGACAGGGTCTTGCTCTGTTGCTCAGGATGGAGTGCAGTGGTATGATCATGGTCTGCTGCAGCCTTGGCCTCTTGGGGTCAAGTGACACTCCCACCTCAGCCTCCCAAGTAGCTGAGACCACCATGCCTGGCTAGTTCTTGCATTTTATTTTGTAGAGACGGGATTTTGCTATGTTGTCCAGGCTGTTCTCAAATTCCTGGGCTCAGGTCATCCACCTGCCTTGGCTTCCCAGAGTGCTGGGATCACAGGCGTGAGCCACCTCACCTGGCTGTCACTAATACTTTTACAAGGAATTTATTTCTTACATTGGCCTCTCTCCCCCGTCAGGAGAGGTTACCCTGCTAGCGGACTGGAGAAGGATGTGGTCAGGGTGTCTGGTGTCCAGAAGAGACACTCACTCAACCCCTGCATCCCTGCCCCTCCCAAGGTGACTCCTCCCTGCCCATAGCTACATGTTCTTCCTGAATCACGTCACTTAAAAGCCTCCGTGGGTACCTGCAGGGCCCACCTGAAGCTCCTTAGCTGGGCATCCACCATTCACAGCTCCTCCAACGCTAGCCTGCCACCTCCCAGCCTCTCCTGCTGCCGCTCTCTGGGCAGCCCTCTACCCCCGAGCCACACCGGCTCCCGCGCACTGGCCCCGGCAGGCTGGCCTCAGCTTTCTCAACATTCTCCCTTGGCCGGAAACACCCTCCTCCTCTTTTCCACTCAGCAAAATCCTGCTTTGCTTTCAAGGCCCAACTCAGATTTCAGCCACCTCTCTCATAAAGCTTTTCCAGATCCCTTTCCCTGAGGACTGATTGCTCCTTCCTCAGTGCCCCAACCCCAGGCTGGCAGGGCACACTGTCGCAGGGCAGTGGAATGGTGTCTGTAGGTCCCAGCTGTTCTGCTCCCGCTGCTCTGGGAAGAGGACAGACACGGCTGGTCTCCTGTCCCGCCCTATCCTGACTGCTGGATGCCTGGCCCTCCAGAGTCCCCTGTGTACGTCCCCAGCCTCCATCTGGGCTCTGAGCCCCAGCGGTAGCAGGTGTATTCCTCATCCGGCAGGAAGCCTCTGGCTCCACCCCGGTAGGCTGTGTGCGAAGCTATAGTACAGATGGGGTTGTTGAAAATATCCGTGACATATTCCAAACTGGCCTACTTTCCTATCACGAGAGTCTGAGACGGAGACGGGCGAGGACAAGTGAGATGGAAGTTTGGGACCTGTTCCCACCTCCTTCCTCCCTCAGTTCAGTTGTTAGGAGAGGGATTTGCAGCCTCTCCCCGCGGTCCCCGCCCTGTTCTGGGGCTGTGTGGCTGGGGTGTTGGTGGAGAGGGTAGCATGGGGGTGTGGGGGTGCAGAAGGCCTAGGGAAGTTCATAGAGCCACCAAGAAAGGAAGCCTGGGTCCTATCTGGGAAGCTTCTGGCCCCAAGAGGCAGGGCAGTGGGGGTGATCTCACTAGACTTAAGAACTGAGGGTCTGGGCTCAAGTCCTGGCTCACCTGTGAAGCCTCAAACAAGTTTCTTAACTTCTCTGGGCTTCAGTTTTCTCATCAGGAAAACGGGTTATTTGTAATCCTGACTTGCCTCCTTGAAGCCTCGATTATGGGGTTGCTTTGAAGACTCTAAAGCTCTGGACACTGCCTTAATAATCCGTTTCTCAGCCTCTCCCTATTGGCGAGGCTCTGCCCTTGCATGGCAGCTTAAGTGGTCACCTGCTCCGGTCCTCTGCCTCCCAGCAGGCCTGGCTGGGCCTCCACCCTTAATCCTGGTTGAATGATCTCTGAATAGGGAGTCACCCAGCATCCTCCCGCTGGTGCAAGGCCTTCATCATCCCTCCTGCACTGCCAGGAGGTTCACACTCAGAGCTAATTTCAGTCTCTCTTGCTGACATGAAACCCCTAGAGTGTTCCCTGGCTTGTCTCCTCCTTCACACACACGGTGATCATTATTTTAGTTTCTCCCTTTTCAGATGAAACATGCCCTCCTTCCCTCTGTTTCTCAAGGTGGGCAGAATTCTTGAGGCATTTTTCTAACTCTGATGAAGCTGAACTGCTTCTTCTTCTTTCTTCTTCTTCTTCTTCTTTTTTTTTTTTTTTTTTTGAGACAGGCTGGAGTGCAGTGGTGTAATCATGGCTCACTGCAGTGTCCACCTCCTGGGCTCAAGTGACCCTACTGTCCCAGCCCCTTGAGTAGTTGGGACTACGGGTATGCACCATCACACCTGGCTAATTCGCACAAATGAAAAATGTGGCCAAATAGAGGAAGATTGGTTGCTATGGATCCACTAATCAGGGCAAAACTAGAAATAATGATTCATTTGAAACACTTATGGGCCTGGCGCTGTGGCTCAGGCCTGTAATCCCAGCACTTTGGAAGGTCAAGGTGGTTGGATCACCTGAGATCAGGAGTTTGAGACCAGCCTGGCCAACGTGGTGAAATCCTGTCTCTACTAAAAATACAAAAACTAGCTGGGTGTAGTGGTGGGCACCTGTAATCCCAGTTACTCAGGAAGCTGAGGCAAGAGAATCACTGGAACCTGGGAGGTGGAGGTTGCAGTGAGCCAAGATCGGGACATTGCACTCCAGCCTAGGCGACAGAGCAACACTGTCTCCAAAAAATAAAATAAAATAAAAAATAAGCAAAATGTATTATTTTACTTTGTTTTTTTCTTTTCTTTTTTCTCTCTCTCTTTTTTTTTTTTTTTTGATACAGTGTCTCACTCTGTCGCCTAGGCTAGAGTGCAGTGGCATGATCTCGGCTCACTGCAACCTCTGCCTCCCAGGCTCAAGTGATCCTCCCGCCTCAGCCTCCTGGGTAGCTGGGATTACAGGCATGTGCCACCAGGCCCAACTACTTTTTTGTATTTTTAATAGAGACAGGGTTGGCTGGGTGCGGTGGCTCACGCCTGTAATCCCAGCACTTTGGGAGGCTGAGGTGGGTGGATCACAAGGGCAGGAGTTCAAGACCAGCCTGACCAACATGGTGAAACCCTGCCTCTACTAAAAATACAAAAATTAGCCGGGCGTGGTGGCACGCGCCTGTGATCCCAGCTACTCAGGAGGTTGAGGCAGGAGAATCACTTGAACCCGGGAGGCAGAGGTTGCAGTGAGCTGAAATTGTGCTACTGCACTCCAGCCTGGGTGACAGAGCAAGACTGTCTCAAAAAAAAAAAAAAAGAGAAACAGGGTTTTGCCATGTTGCCCAGGCTGGTCTGGAACTCCTGGGCTCAAGCATCTGCCTGCCTCAGCCTCCCAAAGTGCTGGGATTACAGGCATGAGCCACCATGCCCTGCCAGTATTTTTTTACAGTGTTTTTTTTTTTTTTTTTTTGAAGGAGATAGAGTCTCGCTCTGTCGCCCAGGCTGGAGTGCAGTGGCTCAATCTTGGCTCACTGCACTCAGTGAGCCTCTCCTGCCTCAGCCTCTCCGAGTAGCTGGGACTACAGGCGCCCGCCACCATGCCCGGCTAATTTTTTTTTTTTTTGTATTTTTAGTAGAGACGGGGTTTCACCGTGGTCTCAATCTCCTGACCTCGTGATCCACCCGCCTCGGCCTCCCAAAGTGCTGGGATTACAAGCGTGAGCCACCACGCCCAGCCTACAGTGTTTTTTCTTTTTGTTTTTGTTTTTTGAGATGGAGTCTCGCTCTGTTGCCAGGCTGGAGTGCAGTGGTGCAATCTCGGCTCAATGCTTAATGCAACCTCTGCCTCCCAGGTTCAAGTGATTCCCCTGCCTCAACCTCCTAAGTAGCTGGGACTACAGGTATGCGCCACCACGCCCAGCTAATTTTTGTATTTTTAATGGAGACAGGGTTTCATCATGTTGGCCAGGATGGTCTGGATCTCTTGACCTCATGATCTGCCTACCTCGGCCTCCCAAAATGTTGAGATTACAGGCATGAGCCACCACACCCAGCCTTTTTTACAGTTCTTAACATGTCAAGATGTCATTAATTTTTGGCCTCAGTCATATACCAGCAGTTATTGCTGAGAGGGTCGGATCTCCCAGGTGACGAGGTGAAGTCAGGGGTGGGGCGGGGAGTGGGATGGAGTCCTTGCTGAGGGGAACTCAGAGGTGCCAGCACAGAAGATGGGTGGACACAGAGGAGCAACCACAGGAGAGGCCAGGGGAGTGGGGTACAAATCAGGACAGCAATGCCCAGAATCCATGCAGCGAGGTGCTGGACATCCCAGAGGGGCAGAGGCCAGGAGGCACCTGCAGAGAGGACCACAGCTCTGCCTTGGCTAGGGAGAGACAGATGGCCACAAAGAAAGCTACATGGGTGTTAGGAAAGCCCAGGGGAGTGCAAAGTTCAGCTAGAATATGTTTGTGTGTTTGCTTATGTGTGTAAGGAAGGAAGGCGGTGGAATTTGGAAAGGCTTTACTGAGAAAATGGAATTTGAGCTGGGCTTTGTGGCCAGAATCAGGTGTCAACAGGTGCAGGGGAAGGAAAGGACAACCCCATGGGGGAGGAGAACAGTATAGGCAAAGACATGGAGTGTAAAGGGAAGATTATGTGTGTGCGTGTGTGTGTTGTGGGAGGTAGCCTTATTTAGGCTGGAAAGATTAGAGGATGGGGTGGTGGAGGGCCTGGAATGCCAGTCTGAATTGATCGAGTAGGTCAGCAATAAAAGGGTCCCTAGGATAGTGTTTCTCAAACTCTGTAATGAAGGACCACCCCCACCTTTTTAAAAAATTTCCAATTGATTGCATACCCATATTTTTGTAAAATACAGTAAAAGCAGTCATGTGCCTAGATGTACAGGCAATCGCTGTAAAGGTTTCTCAATGCTTACTCTCCATTTCTGTATTCTTGTGAACCAGCGGCTGGCACTGGTCTGTGGACCACACTTAGAGTAGCTCTGCCTTAGAGGTCCTTGGACGGGCTGCAGAAGTCAAAAAGGCCCACTCATTTCTTGTACACGGGCACATTTGTTTATTTATTTACAGAGAATGCAAAACTTTTGTTAGGACCTCAAAGGGTTCAGGTTCCTATAATCTCTTGGTGTGAGAATGGGGAGCCATGGAAGATCTTTAAGTAGAAGGGGCTATAGGAAGTTTTGGAGCAGGGAGGAGCAGTGAGCAGCCTGATTCACCCTGGACCTCCTCCCCACTCTGCTGTACCCTGAGCAGGCAGCCCAGGGCCTGGCATGTGGGAAGAGTGCTGTGGGGAATGTGAGATTCCAGAGGGCAGGAGGTTCACTTAAGCAGTGATTAAAACAATCTGTGGTAGGCCTGTAATCCCAGCACTTTGGGAGGTCGAGGTGGGCAGATCACCTGAGGTCAGGAGTTCAAGACCAGCCTGGCCAACATGGTGAAACCCCATCTCTACTAAAAATACAAAAATTAGCCGGGCATGGTGGCACATGCCTGTAATCCCAGTTACTTGGGAGGGTGAGGCAGGAGAATCACTTGAACTTGGGAGGCAGAGGTTGCAGTGAGCCAAGATCGTGTCACTGCACTTACTAAAAAAAAAAAAAAAAAAAAAATCTGTGATAAAGAAAACCAGAGGGCTTTGAAAGCTATGTTTGGAGCAAAGGATCAGAGAGGGGTGGACCTGCCACTGGGGCAGATGGCACGATGTTAGCTGAAGATGCGAAGCACAGATCCCCTGTCTGCCACCTGCTTGGGAGGCAGGAACCTGAAAGGGAGCCCCCATGGAGTGAGGGTCAGGCAGAGGAAGAGGCTTCGGGGAGCAGCCTGGGGCCAGAAAACATCCCAAGGCCCTACGAGCATCTTCTGGAGTCCTCAGATCAGTGCCCACTGTTTCAGCACACCGGGAAAGGCTGTGATTCATGTGGGCACAAGCTCTTGTTCCAAAGAAGACAGGCTGAACTTTTCAGATGGTTCTACTCATTGAATTCCCTGGCAGACTCCTACTTTCATTATTACTTTGTTTTTTGAGGTGAGATTTGCATAGTATATTAATAAAACTAACCATTATAAAGTGAACAACTCAGTGGCATTTAGTGCTTTCATAATACTGTGCAACCATCAACTCTGTATAGTTCCAACACGTTTTCATCACCCCAAATGGAAACCGCATACCCATTAATGGTTGCTCCCTGTTCTCTCGTCTCTCCAGGCAAATCTCTGTGGATTTACCTATTCTGAATATTTCATATAAATGGAATCATACAATATATGACTTTTAATGACTGGCTTCTTTCACTTAGCATGATATTCTGGTGGGGGTTGGGGATTTTTTTGTAAAGATAGGGGCTTGCTACATTGCCCAGGCTGGCCTCGAACGCCTGGCCTCAAGGAATTCTCCTGCCTTGGCCTCTCATAGCACTGGGATTACAGGCCAGAGCCACCGTGCCCAGCCAGTATGATGCTTTTGAGGTTCATCCATGTTGAAGCATGTATTAGTACTTCATTCCTTTTTATGGATGAATAGTATTCCATTGTATGGATATACCACAATTTGTGTATCCATTCGTCCACTGAAGGACATTTGGGCTGTTGGATCATAGGGTCATTCTATGTTTAAAGAACTGCCAGACTGCTTTCCATAGCTGCTGAACCATTTCACATTCCCATCAGCAACGCACGAAAGTTCTTCCTACTTTCATCATTAACTAGGGGATTGCTATAACCTTGGAAGGCAAGGAGATGTTTACTAGGTGCTAGCAGGGGTAAAACAGATCAGGAGAGTACCAGCTCCAATCTCCACACCTTCTACCACAGTCTTCTAAGGCTGGTTGCCAGGCCTGGGAAGGCAGCTAGCTGGAGGTGGGAGGAGTCTTCCATTTTTTCCCCAAGACATGTGAATCAGATGGTGAAATCTAGAGCCTTAAAGTCAAGCTGGGTGTGGCCCTGCAGGAGTTGGGCTTGTGGTCTACCTGGGCCTCAGTGGCTCATAATATGTCCTGTTAAGGACAGATACAGACTGTACCTTCCTTCTCCTCCTCCCTGCCCTGGACTCATCTTTCTTCTCTTTTCCCTTTCCCTGTCCTAGGCCTTCTTTCACTCTTTCCATCTCTCCCTACATCCCTCCCTCTCTTCTTCTCTCTTTCCTCCCCTCTCTCCCTCCTGCTTCCCCTCTTCTTCCCTTCTCTTCTGTTTTTCTCCACCTCTCATCTTCTCTTCATCCCACTTCTGTTTGCCCCCTCCCCTCATCCTCCATCTCTTCACTGCAGCTCCAGTCTCCTCTCTCCCTCCTCCCCCAACTAGAGCACTAAGGTTGCAGTTCACTCACCCACCCACCCAGGCAATTCTTTTTTGTTTGTTTGTTTTTTGAGAAAAAGTCTTGCTGTGTCACCCAGGCTGGAGTGCAGTGGTGCGATCTCGGCTCACTGTAACCTCTGCCTCCTGGGTTCAAGTGATTCTCGTGCCTCAGCCTCCCGAGTAGCTGGGCTTACAGGCGTGTGCCACCACGCCCGGCTAATATTTGAATTTTTAGTAGAGACGGGGTTTCGCCATGTTGACCAGGCTGGCCTCAACTCCTGACCTCAGGTGATCCACCTGCCTCGGCCTCCCAAAGTGCTGGGATTACAGCGTGAGCCACCTCACCCAGTGTGAGCCACCTCGCCCGGCCCCACCCCGACAATTCTTCTTCTTTTTTTTTTTTTTGAGATGGAGTTTCACTTTTGTTGCCCAAGCTGGAGTGCAATGGCGCGATCTCAGCTCACTGCAACCTCCGCCTCCCAGGTTCAAGTGATTCTCCTGC
>NW_026652285.1:22236957-22265728 GCF_009828535.3 Hylobates moloch | reverse complement strand
GGCAGCAATCCCTGGTTTAACATGCCCTCCAGGCGATTGGGCTTTTCCAATTACTTTGAGAGCCACTGCCCTACCATAGGGGGAGCCCTGGCTTAATGAGGGGGGCAAGGTGCCTGACTCAAGGAGCTCCCAGTCTAATGGGACAGATGGAACCCTTGCCATCTGACAGGGAAGAGAGCCTTGTGCTTAGGAAATTCCCACTGGGAGGGGAACACCTCGGCTTTTCACTCCAAGCCCCTACACTGGTCCCTCCCTGTCAGAAGCAATGGCATAAGGTTCTCTGGAGGAAGCTGGCTACAGCTTCAACCCCAGAGAACCTGCCTCCAGCTTCAACCCCAGAGAACCTGCCTCCACTTTCTCTCTCCATTCTTCAGAAAGCGGGTTTGATGTGCTAATGAGGGCATCAATTAGGGAGCATCGTTAGCATTCATTACAATAACAAGTAGGGAAGGGGGGAGGGTCTTTAGAAATTTACTGCCACTCACTCCTCTCCTATGGAGTGGGAGGAGCAGGAGGGCGAGGAATGTGAGAAGGGAGGCTTAGGGGCTCTGGGAGACCAGGCTGTGTTCAGAAAGCCCCAGATGCAGGCCTAGGGCAGGGGGAAGCACCCTCCTCCTCCTTGGCTCCTCCCCCACCCCTCTTGTGCCCCAGGTGCCAGGTCATTGTCCCTGGTTACTTGCCTCAGAATAGGACCAGGTCCCCAGGCCCTCACTGTCTGCAGGCCACCCTTAGTGGAATGTGGATGGTTCCTTGGGGTCTCATGAAATGCCTGGCCAGACAACAGCCCCACGGACGGGGGCTTTCTCAAGGATACTGGGCTGGGGGTGCTCCAAAGCAGCAGAGTGACCAGTTTGGGGTGTCCCAGCCATTATTTCCACATCACCTTTTCCCTGTGCCTTCTCCTTGAGGCCCAGACGCCCTTCTCTGCCCACCCCAAGGCCCATCTCCCTTTGCCTGCCCAGATGTTTGTCTAGCTGCAACCCCTGTTCCTATTGCATCTTGGGGAAGGAGAGGCAAGGCTGAGAATTCTCTCCTTTGGGGTGCACCCCCATAACCTCTCTCTTGCAAGCTCCCAGGAACAGGTGAGGGCTGGATGGGATGTTTGGGGAGGCAAGGTGAGTGGTTAGGATCTGCTGTTCCAAGCCCCAAACATGCCAGCTGCCCCCTCCCCACCAAATACACTGCCAGAGGCACAAGGGAGGAGGACCAGAGGGAAGTTACCTGTTGAGGAATGAGAGCGGGGGCAGGGTGGCACCTGAGGCATCTCAGGTGGAGGCAGCTGGCAAATTGGTTGTGCCTGGGCACCATGCCAGCTTACAGGAGCAATTCTCGTCTCTCAGCTGAAGTAATACCTGTGTTGCTTTTGCCCTGATCAGTGGAGATGGTGTCCTCAGCCTTCTCTCTCCACCAGGAACCCCTCCTTTTGAGACCTGGTGGGAGGAGGGAAAGGCACCTATTTTTCTTGGGGTCAATGAGGGGTGATGGTGCCAGGCCATCTGTCCTCTGGCTTTCAGCCTTGGGACCTTGGGTTCTATTCAGGGAGCTGTATCCCTTCTCACCCCTCCAGGGGACCCATGGAGTCAGCTGGGCGGGGTGGGTGTGGACAAAGCATCTTTGGGGAGGAGAGGGCAGAAGGTTCTCAAATGAGCTGACAGCTATGAAGATGATCAGAAATGCTAAAGATTCATCATTAAAAGGTGAGCTATACAAATTAAAAATATTACATAAATCTGATTTAAGCTCCTCACTATGGAGGTGGCCTTCATGATGAGCGAGCTTACCTTAGGGCGGGTAAAAATGGATGACTTCGTTCTGCTGACACCTTTGGAACTGTTCCCAATCCCTGGGGGCTGCATCACAGAACCTTTCCCACCCCACCCCAAGCCAGTGGGGTTGGGCAGGCAAATCTCCACTCGATGGCACAAGCATCTTTTCAATTGTCAACTAGAGGTAATGCCTCAGGTCACTCTCTCCACAATAGGACCAGATCCCTGTCTCCTTCCTGATTATGGCATGGCTATACATCTTAACTTCAGCCACATTCCTGATCCCAGTTCTCTTCTAACAACTGTATGGTTATGAGACTTTGTGTCCCAGGGGTTGTCCCTGCTGTGGCGGCCCACGGGGTTATGAGACGATGGTGATAGAAAAAAGGCAGGGAGCTTTGACATAAGGCAGATGTAGGTTTGAATTTCAACTTTGCTGCTCTTACATTGGGCAATTGGCTATATCTCTCTGATAGGGGGTTGAAAATGCTCACTTCCATCAGGCTGTTGAAAGGGTTAAATTAGAGATTATGGGTACAGCACCTGCTGATTTTCTTCCCCTTAGGCACAAAGTGGGGGAGGGAAGAAATCTTGTCCCTTGGGGGGAATCTGGGTGGGGGCAGGTGAAGGGCAGGAGTGCTGTGCAGTCCGTGGGTGAGGAATCTGAATGGAGGAGTGACGTGTGCCAGAGCTCTGGGCTCCCAGCCGCTTGGGAGGTGGTGTCCGTGTGCTGAGGGGAAGCTACCCCTGCCTCCCCTGAGCCTCCCCCACACAGAGCCTGCTGCCTCCCATGCCCATCCTGGGCAGGCAGCCAGGCAGGGCACTGGATGGATGCCCACTGTGCGCTCAGAGGCCAAAAGATGGGCACCATCCAGTTGGCAGAGGGAGAGGCAGTTGGCCCAGGAGGGAAGAAGTCAGGGTGCTTGCCGCTGGGGTCGTGTGCCCAGACTGTGTGTCCAGGACACAGCTCTTGGCTGTCCTCCTGATCTGTCCCGCTGGAGCTGGGAAGGGCCTCTCCTCTGGTCCTGGCCCTGGCATCTGAGTTACTGCAATTGGTTATTTATCTCTAAGGGGAATCTGGGACCTTGCCCCTAGCTGGGAATGTGGTTGGCTCAGGGGCAGGCCTGGGGGTGGACAGGAAATTGGGAGAGCCCAGATTAAGGTTGCAACTGGGTAGACCAGGAAGTGGGGAAACCGGTTTGTCATTTGGGCCACTTGGGGTGGGGTCTCCTCTCCTGGGCTCTCTGCCTGCCTGCCACTCTGCCTGATGGCCCATAGTGAATAGAAGTACTGTGTCCCCTCTCTTGCTCACCTAAACTGCTTTTGGAAACGCCGGAAGTAAATAAAAGGGACAGGGGACTCGGCCCACCTTCTCCTCCCCAAGAAAGCTTGAGAGAGAAGGGACTGGCCAGAGCATCGAAGCGAGGGAGGGAGGGGGCCGCTGGAGCACGAGGTGTGGGCGCGGGCCTGGGACTGGGTCAGCGCTGGAGAAGTCTGCGGAGCCAACAGGTAGGCCAACGAAGGTGGGACGCGGAGGGGCGGGGGACGGCAGGGTGGAGCCAAGCTAGTGCTCTGCGGGCTGCAGTAGAGGCGGCAGTGGCGCCGCCAAGCAAGGCGTGAGCAGGGACCGTCGCTGGAGCGTCCTACGGTGGGGTCTCACTGGCCGGAGGGGCGCGGACCTGCCTGCAGTTCCCGCGCACGCCTGCAGGAGGGGCCGCAACCCGGAGCCGGGGCCAGGAGGCGGCCCGGCAGGGGGCGCCGAGGAGCCCAGACCTTCTGACCGAGCCGCGTCTAGGCGCGCTGGGGTGAGGGGTCGTGCGGCAGAAGCAGAGGAGGATCCGGGCGCTCCTGGCATGGGGCGGCTGTTGGTTTCCGAGGTCACCTTGGCTGAAGGGAGCCCCAGTCTCGCCGCCCCGCCTCCCCACCCAGCCCCGAGAGCCTTTCCATCCTTAGGCGCGCCCGGGCTTGGAGACCCAGGAGTCCTCCACCCTCCAAGTGTCCCCGCTCCCCCGGGTGCCTCCTCCGAGCCGGTCCTTGGTCAATGTATTTGTCTCTATCGTGGCGCGAAGACTACTTGGGGTGGGACGAAGCAGGTGGCGCGGGAAAGAGAGTGAGCGCGCCCCGCGCCCGGCCCCGGCCGCGCGCTGCGGGATCCCGCGGTGAAGCTGGAGGGCGCGAGAAGGCGCAGTGCCCCCTCCCCTCCCCCGCCCCCGCCGCCCCGGGCGGCCCTTTGTACGTTCCGGCCACACGCGCGCGCCCGTGCCGCGCGCGCGCCCGCCCGCAGTGACACACCCGCGCCAGCGCGCGCGCGCACACACACTCACACACACACACACTCGCTCTCGCACACTCGGTGACACGCCCGCGCGCGCGCGCACCCACACGCCCGACCGCCGGCGCCCTCCCAGCTGGTCCACCCCGGCGGGGCCCGCGCCCCCGGCCCGCCCGCCTGGCACCGCGCCCCGGGGCTGGGGCCGAGCGAGGAGCCCGCAAGGCGGCGAGAGGGCGAGCGCCAGGCAGGCAGGCCCGGGGCCCCCGCCCCCCGCGCCCCCGCCCGATGGGGAACGCTCCGTCCCAAGGCATGTCCCTGTCTCTCTCCTCCCTAATGTGCCTCCATGCTTAAGTGGAAGGTATTTCTGTTTTCTTTGTGTGTTTTCCCCCTCGGCCGGGGGCGGGGGCGGCGGCCGGGCCGGGGAGGCGGTGGCCGGCGGGGCGAGGGATGCTGGGGCGCAGGTGTGTGGGGGGCAGGGGACCGCTGTGCGCCGGGCTTGGGAGAAGGACCCGGGCGAGAGGAGTGCTGGGACCAGAGAAGGGGGCAGGGTGGCGAGGCAGGAGACTGGGTGGGGAGGGCCTCATGACGCCCCGGGGTGGGGGCCAGAGGGGTTCAACTGTAAAGGGGCTTGTGTGGAGGGGGAGGGGTGAGGAGAAGAAGGGGGATGGATGGTGAGAAGGGTGGGGGGAGGAGGGCGTCCATCCAAGGTGGGGGAAGAGGAGGATGCAGGGGAGGGGAAGGGGATGGAGAAGTGAGGGGTGCATCAAAGGCCTCCCTCCCCCAGCTCCAGAATGGGGTGCACGGGCTAGGATGGTGGTGGTGGGCCCTTTGCGCCAGCTTCCAGGGAGGGAAGGGGATGAGTGCGTTCTGGGGTTGGCCGCGTTGCCAGGATACAAGCCTGTATTCCACACACCCCCCCTCCCCGCACCTCGAGGCCCTAGCCCTGGAGACCTCTGAGCCTCAGAAGCAGTTGCAGAAACTGGGGAGCAGCTCCCCGCTCTACCAGCGGGTAGGGAGGGCCACGAGAGGGAGGGGTTTAGGGAGGGGCTATTTGATCTTAACCCCTCCCCCTGCAGAGGCCAGAGGGCAGGGGAGGGCGCCCCCAGCTGGGGAGGGCATCTAGGGTGAGTGAGAAGATAGGGAAGGCAGGCGGCTGAGGGGTGGAGGGTGGGGCTGGGAAGGGGACGCACCGTGGCCCCCCCTCCCCTCCCACGCACCCCCCTGCTACGTCAGAAGCTCCCGGGCCAGCTCCGAGTCCTGTCGGTGGGGGCAGCAGGATGCTGGTGGAAGCAGAGGGGACAGGCCGGGTGCCTCCGCAGCTCGGCTGTCAGGGCCCGGCGGGGCGTGTGCGGCTGCTGGTGCGCGCCCCCCAGCCCCACGCCTCCCCATGCAGCCCTGGCAGTGCCTCCGGCGCTTTGCCCTGGCCTGGTGGGAGAGGACGGCAGAGGGCAGAGCCCGCTCTCCCAGGGAGGAGGCTGGACCGAGGGACCCTGGGGGCCGAGGGGAGCCAGGTGAGTAGGCGCGGGGAATTATGCAAGGAAGGGGATCTTCCCAGCCCCTCTCCTCAAATGTTGTGGGACAAGGAGGTCCTGCAGCACCCCAACTTTAAGGAAAGTGGGCTCCCAGAGCTGGGGGTGGGGGTTTCTGGCAGCAGCCTTTCCAAAGGAGATGGAGGAGCTGCTGTCTGTTTTGGGGAAGGGAGAAACAGGTGAGGCTTGGGAATGAGGGAAGCTGACCAGATTTCCAGGTTTGTGGGCCTGAATGTTCCTTTGGGTGGGGTTTGAGCACTTTTGGGGGGTCGTCAGGATACCCGCTTCCCGACTCTTGGTATCTTGGTCTGGGTGACCTTGAGCCAACTGCTTTGCTGTCTAATTCTGTGCCTCAGTTTCTCTTATTCTCATCCCTTTCCCTCTTGTTGGTCTTTAAAAATTGAGGATGCATTTGATGGAGATTGTGAGGCTGTCGCCACTGGTGGCAGCTGTGGTGGTGGTGGTTTCTGGTGTGGTTGTATGTGGGGAGCAGCTATGTTGCATTTGAGGGGTTTTGCTGGTTCTGGTTGGTGATGGGCCACTCCATACAGGTGTCAGGGACATGGGAAGGAACATTCACACAGGAGGGAGTGCTCCAGGCAAGCTGAGAGTTGCTGGGGACAGAGACTTAGCTGGTGGCCTGGGGTAGAAGCAAGGGATGGGGTGAGGGCTCTGGGCGTAAGGGGAGGGGTTCCAAGAATAAGATCCACCACCCCCACCCCACCCCGCTATCCCCACCCAGACTGCCTGGCACCCAGGCACCATTGGCAGCAAGTGCAAAGGCTTTGCCCTGGCTTCCTGCCACCCTGCCTTGGGGACAAGAGGGTCTTTGTCCAGTCCACCCACAACAATTCCTTCTTCTTCTGCCCTTTCCACGATGGTTGGTTCTCTGTGATGACCCTCAAGGCTGGGATGGAGGCACAAATCCCTCTTCTGGCTCCCACTGTCTGTGCCCTGGAGCTCTATCTGGAAGAGGCAACTGTGGTCCTCGGGGAGTGCTGAGTGGAGGGGGATGCTCCACTAGGGGAAGGGTTGCTAGAATGAACCCCTCAAAGGGCTACCCCCACCCCAGGCTTTCCCCTGCCCCTCTACTTGCCTCCTTGCCTAATGCAGAGGGTCTGGGGTCTGCGTGGCCTCATCCCTGCTGGGTTCCAGGCATCTTAAAGATGTGCAGGATACTGGGTTGGGCACTGGGATGCAGGGCCTCTCTGATGCGCTCTCGCTGTCTCCCTCTCTCTCTCTCCTCCTCTCTCTCCCTCTTCCCTCTCTCTCGCCAGGGACCCACCCTGGAAAAAGGGTTTAATTAGAACCATTGATTCCTTCTTTGGCTGTGGGCATCGACAGTGTGGTCAGAGCTAGAGGGTGGGGGTGGCATGGCTGCCATCTGCCTATGCCAACCTTGGAATTCTCTGCCAAAACCCCAGCCCTGGAAGTGCTTAGGAGGGAGGCGGCTGGGCTCTTTGAAGTACCCAGTTTGTTGAGCCCCCACCCCCACCCCAGGTTAGGTTTTGGGGAAAGAAGGGAGACAGTGTTGAGGATTTGAACTGAGGGAGCTGAGTTTGGGGCTCAAGGAAGAACAGTTCATGGCGTCTGTCATCCTGGGTAGCAGGCCTGGGGCACATGAAGAGGCAGCTGTGGTGGGGGGTGCTCTTGCAAAGGGGCCTGTGGGTGCTGGGCAGGCAGGGAGTTCAGGGGAAGGATCCAGGGCTTGCCATAAAAGCTGCTCTTTCGAGGAATCCCAAGCATTTATCTCCTCCAAACCCTGGCAAGGAAATCTGTTTTCTTTCTTCATTTATGTCCTTGAGGCACAGAGAGGGACAGAGACTGCCTCAGAGGCCCAGCAGACGTTAGTCTAGCTTTAAGCCTGGTTTCCTGACCTAGGGACCCCTGCTTGGACACAAGCTGCTGAGGGTGAGGCTCCTGGTAGCCGAGGCTCTGGACTCTAGGATTTGTGGGGGGTGGGGGACAGGTTGTGGCCCCCAAGTCCTGGCTGCCTGCCGTGGGTGGGCTGGTGCAGGTGCAGGCTTCAATGAGGCACTCAGATGCTCTTTGAAGAATCCCTCATTGGCTTCCTAGGGCCCATTCGAGCAAAGATAATAAAAATCTGGCCGTCAGCGGGTTTGAGGGCTGTACTCGCTTCCCCTTCTTTCATTCCAAGCTCTGAGAAGCAGAGATGAAGGCTTCGGATTTGGCTGGGAAGCAGTGGCTGCCCCGAGGGAGGAAGGGAGGGAGGCAGTGAAGGAGGGAGGACTGAGTTCCTGGCAGCCAGGGGAGTTTCTGGGGAGGTGGGCAGAGGGGCAGGGGCATGGTCCCCAATTCCTGCCAAGCAGCCTAGAACCTCGGGGTCAGGGTTCCTCTACCCCATACCTGGGCTCCAGAGCGCTCCCCTGGATGCCCTCAGTCTTCGCGCCTCCCCCATCTCTCCTCTGTGCCTTTCCGTATCCCCATTCCTCCCCTCCCGCTCCCTGTCTGTCAATTTCTCCTGCGCTGCCCTTCCTGCTGTCTCTCTCTCTAACCCTGCCCCCGGTCTCTTCTTCTGCCTCCCCCTTCCTCCCTCTGACCACCCCTCCCATTGTCTGACTCCCCTTCCTTTCCCCAGCTCTGGCCCTGCTTTCGAGGACTGACTGAAAGGTTGAGAAGCCAAGCTGGGGGCGGGGAAGTGGCCTCAGAAGGGATGGGCCTGGGTTAACTATTATGGTCTGTCAGGTGCCATAATTGTCAGAGTCCAGGAAGGGCTGCAGAGCACTTAGGGAAGTGTGTGTGCGTGTGTGTGTGTGTGTGTGTGTGTGTGTGTGTGTGTGTGTTGAGGGCGCCATCCCCCTCCCCACACCACAGCGGGCACCTTGCCCTGACATTGGGCTCTTCCTCCCCTGCCTCAAACACCCCAGGTTCCCTGCTCTTCTGCCCTGCCCCTCAGATTTCTCCTTGCCTACCTCCAGCCTCCCGCCCCTCCAACCGTCGGCCCCCCAGGTGCTATGCTGCCCTTGCACTGCCCCTCCTCACACCCACCAGACCATCTCCAGGTGCAGAGGCGGTAAGGGAGGCATCCAAGAAGCCCCTCAGCTCCATCTCCCACCCATGTCTCTGATGGGCCTACCTGGAGCCCCATCCACGCCCTGGGGCCCCTTTGCCATGTTATAAACCCCCCAGCAGAAAGACAAGACCCTGGTGGAAAAAGCACTGCACTAAGTCAAGAGAGCTCATTCTTAATCTTCCTCAGTGCCCAGATGTCTGCATGACCTTGAGCAAGTCCCATCCCAGCGTGGGCCTCTTTCCTCACCTGTGAAATGAGGGGGCGTGGGCTGGCTGATCTCCAAGGTCTCTTGTGACATTCCAGCGGTGTTGTGTCTCTCTTCTGGGTGATTTGCATATGCTTTGCATATATTAATGGTGCCTGCTTGAAGGGGGAGGGTGCCGCCCACACCCGGCCCAGAGTCCCACCCACCATTCCAACTCCCCTTGCCCATTGGCCCATGCTTTTGCTGCTCCGATTTCCCAGAGGGGTGAAAGCTGGGCCTGAGCATTCCCTGGGGAGGTGAGTCTGGCCCCTGTGTTCCAGCCATGCTGGGGGCAGGGTAGGGGGATGGCTGTAGTCTAGGGGACCCCTGCCCTCCACACTCCTGCTCCAAAAGGTCAAAACAGAGAAGCCATGTGGTGGGTGATTTCACCAAAGTTGCCTGTGGCTAGGATGGGGTGTGCAGCACCCCACGGAGGCCTGATCTTGCAGCCGGCAGAGGGGCTTGAGGCTGTGCACTCTCCCAGGGCCTGCTAGCCCTCTGCCGGGAGCTTAGCCAGGTGTCAGAGCTCCTCCTCTGGCTTCACCTCCCAGGCTCAACCCATGGCAAGTCCTGCCCTTGTGCCCCTGCCTGCTTTTGCCCATTCCCCTGGGCTCTGGGGATGTGTGTGCTGAAACCTGGGCCTCAGAGATGGTCACTGAGAAGGACTAGGTCATTCATTGCCTCTCTGAGTCCTCTTAGCTACCACACAGAAGGTGGGGCCCAGGCCCCCTGCAGGGGTCATGGACATTATGAGGGAGGAGAACCTGCCACCCTAGTCCTGCCCCTACCTCCAGCAGCCCTGCCTGACCTTTTGGGGACCTCCCCCAGAGCCTCTTCGCATGCCTTGGTTGCTTTTACCTACATATCTACCCGCTCCTGGGGCAGGGCTGGGTAAAGGTTGATAGCCTGGAAAAAGATGATGTAGGCCACTGAGTCATGAGAAGAGTATCTGAAGACAGGGACAAAAATGCCACCAAGGAGGACTGGGCCAGAGGAAATGCAGCAAGAGGGATCAAGGTTAGACTTAGTCTTAAGAAAGGACGGTCCCAGGGGACAGATTCGTTTCTGATCCTGGAATTACTGTGAAGATTAAATGAAACAACAGATGAAAACATCCCACACAGTGCTGGACATATAGTAAACAATCAACTTATTGTTGGGATAATAAACAATCAATTATGAGGGGATAGGGGACAGACATCTCTGAACCCAGAGAAGATAATAATCCTTAGAGAAGTCTAAGCCTGAGACTTAGTTAGGATTTTGCAGAGGATGAGGACTTGGAGGGGCGATTCCTAGAAGAGCTGTTTCCCCCATACCCAGGCTGCTGTTCCCTCATCCCACCCTTCGGGCCCCACGCATGCACTGGGCTTGGGCCCAACCACCCAGGGACACCCTGCCCTCATCCTGTCGGCTGGGGGTGGGCAAACATAAGGGTGTGGAGGCTGGAAACCTGCTTTTCTCCCCCTGCCTCCATCTCTGCATAGGACAGCTTGAGAGGAAGCAGGCCCACGCTGTAGTAGGAGGAATCGAGGTTAGATAGGAAGATAAACCTCCCAGCATGTGGCCACTTCAGGATGGGAGGCTCCGGTGGTATTTTTGCATCTTTCACCTCAATGACAGTGGTCTGTGAGCACCCGTAGACTAGTGTTGGACCTAGCGGCAGGGGACTGGTCAGCATGACCTTTCAGATGACCTTTGGGCATCCTGAGGAGTTTGGCTGGTGTGGTTGCCAGAGTGCAGGGGCCCCTGCTGGGGAGGGATCCAGTGCTGCAGGAGAGGGAGAAGAGGAGGAGACAGAGAGAAGCTGTTCCTCTGCTCCTTAGGGCAAAGAAGTAAATTGTAAAGAACAAGCATTGGGCTGGAGTCAGCGTGCCTGTCTCTCCTACTGCTGTGTGACCTTGGCAATTTAGTTGCCCCCTCTGGTCTTCAGTGTCCTTGGTATAAGAAAAGAGGGTGGGACTAGAGGACCTTCAAGCTCCCTTCCAGAGCTCCCAGGCTCTCTCTACCTCCTCTCCCTTGAGATAATATTGCTTTGCCACATGGAGGGTGGGAAGACTGTTTCCCAGCTTAAGCTAAGAAAAAAAAATGGAGATTTGGCCCAAGAGAATATTGGAATACATACACACGCACACACATATACACACACACACACACACACTCATGCCTTACAGACAGCCCCCCTCCTGTTCTGAAGGCACACCTTGCCTACATCTGCCCTCCCAGCCCAGGGGATGGAGAAGGGAGTGGCCAGAGGATTCAGCTGTCCTCTGAGTTCTAAACTCACTGTTTTCCTCCCACCCCAGCAGAACTGGCTTTGCCACACTCCATTCCATCTGGGGACTAAAATCCAGTTCGGGTTTTCTTCCACAAGGCACTTCAAGCTGGTGGCTCAGCTCCCCCACAACCTTATCCTGGCTCCCGGTAGCCCTGGCCACCTGCCTCGGTTGCCTGCATGTCCTGGTGTGGAGTAACCCAAGACTGGAAGGGAGTTGGGTTTTCTCATGCCTGCCTTCCTCATCTCTGCAAACACACGCATTCCAGGGCACTGGCTTCTTTTCCATTCCAGCTGGCAGAGCATGCTGGAGACCCCAGACCCAGGGGCCCACAGAGGGGCCCCCAGACTCAGCTTATAGAGAGACCGCAGACCCAGAGACCCCACAGAAAGAGCCTAGCTGTTTCTGTTTGTGCAGAGTGGGGGAGATTGCGGGCGGGGGGGACGTGTTCTGCAGTCTCCCCTCATCCCTAGGATGCATGATAATTGCATACGCAGCAGACATCACTCCAGGCACCAGCCTCTGCTTCTTATGGGAAGAATGAACGACCCCAGCTCGTTGGGAAGGCCTTCCATGGCTCTTTGAAGCCCTTGGGGTGGGCCTTGCTGTCTTCTCTCCTGGGCCGTCCCCTGCCTATTCCACCCCACCCAGTGACCAGGCTGGCCTGATGAGTCCCCCATTCTTGTCCCCAGCCCCCTTATCCATGGAAAGTTAGGGCTCTGTTGGAGACGCGAGGGCTGTGGGGACTGCCGCAGACTCTCACTTTGTCCACCCCAGAACTTCTGGGCTCTCCTCTACCTGGGCACTATGGGAACTTCTGGTTGGTAAACCGAGAAGGGGCTTGTGCGGGGCTTCCTGGAGCTTCCTCTTTCCTGGAAGTGGGAGGGGCAGGAAGGGGCTCTTAGAGAGGCAGAAGTCACCTAAAGATGAAGCTCAGGAAATCCTAGACCCACCTCTCTCCTTAACCTGACGGCTCATCTCTCTCTTGGCCCACTGGCAGCCTGGGGTTAGAACAGTCTGCCTCCCACTCTTAGGACGAGGCAGAGACCGAAGAGAAATCTTCTCTTCTACCTATTGCCCAAAGGAGATAATTTCTGCTGGAGCATCCAATAGAAAGAGGTTAGACTTTAGGCAGAATTTCCCAGAGGCCACCAAAAGGAAGATAACCAAAGACTGGGAGAGGGGTGGGAGTGGATAGGAGACAGTTTAGCTCCTGGGTCAAGAGCTCAGGGTCTGCAGTCAGACAGCTCTGGGCTGCAATCGCAGCCCTGACAGTCATTTGCTGTGTGGTTTGGGGCAAGTTGCTTCACCTCTCTGAAGCTCAATTTCCATCTCTGTAGATCAAGGGCATTAACAGTGGCTTCCTCACAGAGTGGGTAGTAGGATTATATGAGGTAATTTAGGCAGAGTTCCTGGCACATAGTAGACATTCAATAAATAGTCATATCTATCTTCCTCCTCTTCCTCTGTCTGACTGAATGATTGAATGGGGCCCACTCTCCACTGAGGAAAGGGCATACATAGGAAACCTCTTTAGATTTTTTGAAAACCTAGATCCTCACTTCAGCCTGTCTGGGGCTGGGCCCCTGGAGCTGCCACTTAGGGCTGGTCGTAAGAAGGAAGCTGGAGCTCCTAAGCCTTCCCTTCTGTGCCTCCCACCGCCTCATCCAGGAAGCCCTCTGGGGCTAGACGCATTAGTGAGCATTCTTAATATTTCCTCCCAGTCCGTGTCCCAACAGCTGTTTCTCCCTGGGATGTCGATGTTTTAGGTAATCGGTGGGAAAATTGGAACCATGAGATTGGCAGGGGGCTCTGAGAACACTTGTAGCCAGACGTGCTGTGGGTATGGATGGGTCTGAGCCAGCCAAGGGAGGGCTGTGCTTGAGTGGGTGCTGGCCACAGTGTCTCCAGGCAGGAAGGGTCTTACTGCTGCATGCCCCAGGGTACAAGGCTAATAGGTATTGCAGCGTGAGGGAGGTGGAGTAGGTTTAGAAAGGACTTCTCTGCAGGGTGGGGCATGGTGGACAGCTGCAGGGGACCCTGCCATGGCAGGTTGAGGGTTGGGGGTGTGGAGGCAGTAGCTAGGTGAAGGACTTCAGGCAGGTCTGTGCTCCTAGCACAGTGTGGAACCTATGAGTGCCTTTTGGGTGGGGAATGCCTGTCTCCTCTAACACAGGCAGGGGAAGCGGGGCTTTCTCAGGGTTAGTGGGGAGTAGAGCAGATGGGGGTCTCGTAGGCTGGGGACATCGTTGTCACCAGGGCAATGATGGCAAGCCTCTCTGACCCTGAACCCATCAACCTTCCAGAATGGCGTAACCTTGCATGAGGGAGGCAGGCGGGCTATCATTTGGGGTCTAGGTTGGGCACCTCAGTAAAGCGTCTGCCCCTGTTTCTGGGTGGAGAACCAGGCATGGCTTGTTGGCTGTCTATCCTGGGAACCCAGTTCTGGGGACCCCATGTTTTCTGTGTTGTCCTGCTGTTTGTCCCCCTGTCTGTCTCCCACCAGTGTCTCTACCCCCTCAGTCCCTGCTCTTCCTATGACACCCAATCTCTATCCTGTCTGCCCTGGGGGGGCCCCAAAGGGAGAGCTCCTAAGGCTCTGCCTTGCTCTATACCTGCTTCACCTCCCCCAACCCCATGGCCCATGGCCCTGCCCCTGACCTGGCCCACTTTGGGAGCCCCTGCCCGGCCCCCTCCTCTCTCCAGCTCCTCTGCAGCCGGGCCTTTCTGGGCATTCATTCACGACTTTCCTCCTTTCCTGTCCCTCACCCAGGGCTCCAGCGTGCGGCGGGAGGGAAGCCTCCAGGACTCTGTTCCCTCTGTTTAAAGTCTCCAGGTTAGTAAGCCAGGAGGAGGGAGGCCCCCCACGATTCCTCCTCCCACCAGCTCTCCGTAGTCAGATGCTCCTCCCCAGCCTGGAGGGCCAGAAACGGAGGGGGCTATCCCTGGTGGGCCCAGCCTTTGCCAGGGGAGGGGGCAGCAGATACCTGACTCTGGGGAGGGCACTTTGGCTGGTAGAGAACATGTCTGTATGTGCACGTGTGTGCATGTAAGTGAGTGTGCGTGTACAAGCACGCGTGCATGTACGTGTGTGCGGGCTGCAAAGCCGCCATGTAAGCTAGGGCTGGGGTGAAGAGAAGAGGCGGGAATCCTCTGCTGAGGGGGCTTGTGGCCTGGGGAGAGGGGTCAGGAGCAAGGGGCACCTCTTATGGGGGGAAGCCCATGTTCCATCGATGCCCAGGGGGTGGGGGATGGGAGAAGATGGGACCGTTTTGCTTAGCTTACAGTCACATGCACACTTGTGATCTCGTTTCATTTATTCAATTGTTTGCTTGTTCATCCATTCATCCATTTATTCAATAAAAGACTTATTGAAGGCCAGGCGCGGTGGCTCATGCCTGTAATCCCAGCACTTTGGGAGGCCAAGGCAGGCGGATCATGAGGTCAGGAGTTCGAGACCAGCCTGGCAAACATGGTGAAACCCCATCTCTACTAAAAATACAAAAAATTAGCAGAGGTTGCTGTGAGCCGAGATTGCGCCACTGCACTCCAGCCTGGGTAACAGAGCAAGATTCTGTCTCGGGGTCGGGGGGTGGGGAAAGACTTATTGAACACTTTCTCTGTGCCAGGCACTGGGCTAGGCTCAGAGTCTAACAGCAACCAAGGCAGATAGGTTCCTGGATGCTTTGCTTAAGTGTTGAGCAAGTAGAGGTTGAAGAGTTGGAAGATATCTTGGCTGTGGGGGCTGTCCTCTGACTATCTGCCCCTGTTCCCCCTGCTGGAAGCTGTTTTGTAACTTTATGTCCCTCTAGAGTGTCCCCTCTTAATGTGACCCTGCCAAGCAAGCAGTTACTTGGCCTCCAAGTCCCTAGTGACCTTGATGACTAAGGGCAACATTATTAGGCTGCTCCTGAGGCTGTTTCAGAGGACATCAAAGAGCCCGGCTGGAGGAGGGTGTATGGGCAGAGCCCGGCTGGAGGAGGGTGTATGGGCGGGGGAAGCCACCCCCCAAAATCTGGGCCCAGGACCAGCAGCCTGGAGCATTGGACTTGAGAGTCAGCCTGCCCTGGGTTCAAACCCCCACTTCAGCCATCTCCTAGCTGTGTGAGCCTGGACGAGCCACTTTCCCTCTCTGAGCCTCAGTGTTTGTGCCTGTAAAGTGGTACAGGAACACCTCCCAGGCAGCATTGTTGAGAACAGTAAAGAAAAAGTAGTAATGGGCCCAGACTTGGCCCACAGCAGGGGCTGCCTAATTGCAGGTGCCCTTTGCGTCCCCACCTGCTGCCCAGGGTTGGGCAGGCTGTACCCTGGGTACTATCTGGATGCTGCCCTGCCTTCTTAGGAGAGGGGCTATTTTCAGGTTCCATGTCCTCCAGCCTTTCTGCAGCTCTCTGAACTGCTATTCAGCTGCAATCTGGGTGGGCAGCTGGGGGAGGCAGCTCTCCTTGCCACCGTGGCTGCCGCCGCCTTGATGGCTTTTTAATAACTTTGCTCTGAGACAATCTGCAGAGCGCTCGTTTGTCTGCCTCTTAATTAAAATTACCGTTTTCCTAAAAGAGCAACGACACTGCTCCCCTCCCTCCCCCATCCTTGGCTGCTGCCGGGAGAAGCCGGGAGAATGCGGAGAGACTTGAGATTGGAGCCCTTTCCCTCCTTGCTCGCGTGAGTTACCCCCGCTTCCCTCCACAAACAGCAGAGGCTCCGCCTGCAGGGTGGTCTCAGGGGCAGTGAACCAGGCAGAGAGGGCCGGGGCAAGGGCCTCTGAGACCTGAATGTTGTTCTCTTTCACCCACCCTTTTCTGGAATACCCCCAGTGATGGGGAGCTCAGTACCTTACAAGACTTACTTTCTGCCTCTGTAAAAAGGTGAAGCAGCCCCTGTCCTGGCTTTACCAGCCAGAGTGGAATAAGACGTGGATGGGTTTTGGAAGAGTGCTATGAAGGATTATTGCAATGCCTAGTGAGGGTGTAGGGGGTGGGAGTCGGGAGGAGGCTACCATGGTAGTGGACACCGGGGTCAGCCCCTCACTGTTGACTCTGGTTTTGGTTAGAAGAGACCTGTGCTCCCTCTGTGGGCTTTCAGGGGATGGGGCTCATTTAGTCATTGCTGAGTTTTGAGAAAAAAAATCATCACTGGTAATAATGAAAACACTGATGGCCAGTATCTATTGGGTGCTTCCTGGGAGCCAGATGCTGGGTTGTGCATTGTACAAACGTTAGTTCATTTCATCCTCACAACTGTCCTGTGAGCTCACTGCTGCTGACTGTTTTGTGGGGGAAGAGACAGACAGACCTGAGGGGTTAAGTAGCATGCCTGAGGTCAGAGAGAGAGTCCCAGTCTCTAGCAGGGCAGCCTCAGCCCTACACCCTCCCTTCTCCTCTGCCTTCACCTGAAGCTTTGTATGGGTCTTGCCCCATTCCCTCGTGCCCCTTTGCCTCACTCTCTGCACTCTGGCAGCAGGGCTCCTCTGTGGCCCAATGCCATGGAGAATTCACGCTGAGATTCATCACCTTCCTTCCCCACCATGTTCCTCCTGAGGAGTCCGTGCTGCAGCCAGGTGGGGGCCCCAGCAGCTCCCCCTTGGGTCTGGCCTCTTCCCCTGTGGGCCTTTGCCTCTGCGGCTCGGCTCCTCTTCATCACCTCCCATTCCTGCTCCTCCCTGAAATGCTCTTCCCCGACAACCGCCTCTGGGCTTGCCCCTCCGATCTCCCGGAGCACTGTCAAACCTCTGGTGGCTCCTAATGTAACCTTTTTTGAACAATCACCAGTTCTGGACATAACTAAGTCCACTAGCCTACTTTTGCTTGTGGGGGCAGCAAACTCAGTACCTTCAGGGGCAGCAAATGAGGGAAGCGATGCATGAGGATGATAGGGAATGGTGGGGGCTATGGTGAGGAGAGGGGTGCCTTCCTACCTCTGCAGCCCTCCCTTCCTTACCTCACTTCCTGTGCTCCTTAGAGGTATTAAAATTCAAAGAAATAAAACCAAACACCACCAGCCCCCCAACCCTCCCCAACAAAAAAAGCCTGTGCCTCAGCGTAGCCACAGTGTGATCCTTGCTAAATCATCTCATTCATCTTAGCATCCCCATGTTGCCTAACACATTAAAGTAGCTGTGTATGGATTGTTTGTTGAATGACTACATGATCACACATGTGCCAGGCACTGTGCTAGATACTTTTTTTTTTTTTTTTTTGAGACGGAGTCGCGCTCTGTCACCCAGGCTGGAGTGCAGTGGCACAATCTCGGCTCACTGCAAGCTCCGCTTCCCGGGTTCACGCCATTCTCCTGCCTCAGCCTCTCCGAGTAGCTGGGACTACAGGCGCCCGCCACCACGCCCGGCTAATTTTTTGTATTTTTTAGTAGAGACGGGGTTTCACCGTGGTCTCGATCTCCTGACCTCGGGATCCACCCGCCTCGGCCTTCCAAAGTGCTGGGATTACAAGCGTGAGCCACAGCGCCCGGCCTTGTGCTAGATACTTTACACGTCTTATTTCTTCCCATCTTCACAAGGGAGGCACTATATTTTCCATTTTGCCATTGGGGAAACTGAGGCCTGGAGGACCGAAATGATTTGTTCAAGGTCACACATATGGGAAGTGGCCAAGGTGAGATTTGAGCCTTGGCTTGCTGTGTCCTTCTGCCTGTTCTGTTTGGTCATGGGGGTGCATACATGGGACACATGGCACCTGCTTTCAGTACCTGTCCTAGGTAACAGGGAGACTTGTGTGGCTGGTGACCACCTGGTTGAGGTGCACTGCTCACCTTGGGGAGGCAGGGTGGGGAAGTGAGGGCTGCAGAGGCAGGAAGGGTGCAGATGCCCCTCACCCCAGCACACCCCTCCTCCCTCAGCTTCCGGTCCCATCCCAGCAGCCTGGGGATGGTGGCTTGGTGACAGGTGCCGAGCTGCAGAGATGACGGCACTGCTGATTCCCCCATAATTACTGTCTGATGAGACACCAGAATTAGCCACTGCGCAAGCATGGGATGCAGACATGGGGCACTTGCAGGGAAGCAGCTGAGCGTGGGGGAGCCTCTCCTTCCAAGCCTGGGGCCCTCTGGCAGCAGGGCAGGGAGGAGGAAGTAGGTTAGCAAGGAGGAAGCACTGTGTGGTTAATATGCCTCAGATATTATCATGTGGGCTTGTGGTTTTCCAGTTCTCAGAGTGACTGGCTGCCAGACAGGGGCATCCTGGGCCTCAGGCCACTAGCCAGAGAATTCCAGGCAGAGCATGCTGCCCACTCAGACTCCTGGGCACACCCTTTTGTGTCTGGAGCTGGGGCTCTGAGGGGCATAGTTGCTGGGAGGTGCTAAGATTCAGACCAGACCCCTTAAGTGACATTACCAAGGCCAGGCACCAGAAAGCCAATGGAAGTGACTGGAAGGAGCAGTTTCAGCTGACTGGGCCAGGAACTTCACCCCTCCCAGGAGGGAGGAGTCAGGCTGGCCCCTGAGGTGTGAGGCTGGGGGAGGCCTGAGAGTTAGGAGCAGGAGGCGGGGAAGGTATGTTCTGGCCCTGGAACAGGACTCTTAGGCCCTGAGCATTTGTTTTACCTGGCACATGTGCTGTGTGGGCAGGAGGGGCGCTAGCGAAGGCACTTTAGTAACAGAAGCAGAGAGGAGTCACCTGTGCTGCTCAGACCTCATCTGGACCATCAGAGCAGTTCTGAAGGCCAGCAGCCAAGAGGGGTGGTGACATGGGGCTTACCCAACAAAGGGCGGGTGCAGATGGCCGGGGGGCTGGGCCACACAGGAAGGACCTGAGGGCTCATGACAGAAGGTTCCGGTTCAGGAGCCTCCACTCTGCTCCAAAGGGAGAGGTCATGACCTTCCCCCAGGTTCCCCTGAGGGCCATGGGCACAGACTGTGGCTCATTTTAAGGAAGGAGAACCCCCACAAGATGATTGGTGCTTTGGATGTAATGAGTTCTCCATTCCTGGAAGTATCCAAGACCTGATTGGCTGGAGCTCCTGATTTGCAGTTCTGTCTCTGCACAGCCTGTGGCAGGGGCTGGGAGGGCTTCGTATCCAGCGTAGGTACAAGAAGGCTACGAGGAGGGCTGTGGAAAGGTGGATCCCCCAGAAGGTCTTTCAGGACTGTGGGACCCCCACTTCCAGCCCGGGTTTCTGTGATCTGGGGGTGGCTCTGCTTCCTCCCTCTCCTCCAGCCCTGGGGAAGAGACTCCCCCTAAGAGGACTGGGTGGATGGTGCCCAAGATTAGCTGGGAAGGAGGGTTGTTTCAGTGTTCTCTTCTTAGGGTGTAGGAAGGACAGAGGGGACCTGTGGGGCTCTGGCGGAATGGCTTAGATGAGTATTCACAGATGACCTGGTGGCAGAATCAGCATCTTCGTCAGGGGCAACAGGGTGTAGGGGAAAGAAGAAGCACATGGGCTAAGCACCCCCGCAGTTGAGATCAGCCTCTTCCACTTATCAACTCTGACCCTGGACAAGTCACTCCTTCCTGAGCCTCAGTTTCTTCACCTGTAAAATAAGGGGTTTGCAACCTCAGAAGGTGACTGTGAGAATGAAGAGAATGATGGCTGCACGAGCCCTTTCAGATCATCGTGAATATGTGTGGGTGTTCAAGGGTGGTTATCATGGCTGGGCGCAGTGGCTCACGCCTGTAATCCCAGCACTTAGGGAGGCCAAGGCGGGCAGATCACCTGAGGTCAGGAGTTTGAGACCAGCCTGGCCAACATGGCGAAACCTTGTCTCTACTAAGAATACAAAAATTAGCCGGGTGTGGTGGCACGGGCCTGTAGTCCCAGCTACTCAGGAGGCCGAGGCAGGAGAATTGCTTGAACCCGGGAGGAGGGGTTTGCAGTGAGCCGAGATTGCACCACTGCACTCCAGCCTGGGCGACAGAGCGGGACTGTCTCAAGAAAAAGAGTGGTTATTTCATGGCTGGTCCATGTTTCCCACGGCTTCCAGCAAGCCCGATGCTGCGTTTAAACCTCGTCACTCAAGATGGATGTGTGGATTGGAGAAGGGAGGATGGGAGTCTTTGTGTCTTTCGCAGAAGGGGAGACAGTTTATTTTTCCCTTGCCTTGAAGCCTGTGCTCCACCTTCCCAGATGCTGCTCTGATGGGAGGGCTCAGGTTAGACAACAAAGAGAACTTGCACAAGATGCTCCTGCTATCTGACCAGGCCCTGGCTTCCAAAGACTGCCTGGATCCAGAGGCCAAGCAGACTTGCCAAGTCTCCTGCCTTCTCCAAACTGTGAACTCCAGGCTGCCCTCGCCCCATCCTCCAGAGTCTCTCGGGATACTAACGGGGTGTCGCTAGGGAGAGAGAATCATGGGTTGCAGATTCGGCTGTTTGTTCTTAGCTAGCTTGCAGAGTGGTGGAGAAATTAACTCATGAGGTGAGAGCTAAGCCTTGGGTCCCAGCAGCCCTGTCCTTCCCCATCAGCAGAGCTGGAAGCTGGGCAAAGGCCCTCCGGCCCCCTCGCCCTGGTGGAGGCGCTGAGCACCTACAGAGGTGGAATGAGGGCTGGAGGCACCCGGGTCCCAGAGGAGGGTCTCACTCATGAACATCGCCCTGTTGGCTAAGCATTGGTCAGAGTAGGGTGGCCTTGAGGTTACTGGGCCGACTCCTGTATTTTAAGACATCACGTAAACACCTCAGCAAGGGAGCCCCGAACCTGACAAAGTGGAAAAGGAGCTGAAGATGTCGCCTCCATGAGGGACTCAGGATGGGCAAGTCCCCACTGTCTTTCACCCCAAGCTGGAGATGCATCGACCTGGCGCTTTAGCGAGCCCCAGATGCCCTGCATGAGCTGCGTGGACTGGCATGACATCCTCCCTGTCCGTGTGGCATCTAAGGTGGCAGAGTGGGGCACCCTGGTGGGCCTAGGTATGTAGACCCCTGCATGTAGACTGTCATGAATATGTGTGGGTGTTCAAGAGTGGTTATCATGGTCGGGCACGGTGGCTCATGCCTGTAAGCCCAGCACTTTGGGAGGCCGAGGCAGGTGGATCACCTGAGGTCAGGTGGAGGGTGCTGGTGAGGCAGGCTGTGACTGGGCCCATGTCAGTGAGCAAGTACTGGGCAGTCGGGCACATGCCAAGGTGCACAGGTTTGACGTAGAAGCATGAGTGAGCAGATGTGTGTGTCTGGGCGACTGAGTGTGTGCTGGGAACCTGGAGGAATCCTGCTGGTTCTAGAGGCCGAGGGAGCTGTCTGAGTGCTAGGGTCATAGGGCTGGGACAAGGCCTCCTAGGGAGAGCCTGTCCCATGAAAGGTGGTGTCCCTGAGGAGGATATCAAGGGCATCTGGGCAAGGCTGGGTCTCCTGCCTGATATTGATGAGCCCGTTGATGAGTACTTGGTGTTGAAAATGCTTCCCTGTGGGGAGGCAGGGTGGTGGGTGGGGCTTCCACCACTCACTTCCAACAGATTGGAGTCTCTTCCCCTGGAAACAAGATGCTTCCCCCTGGGCATGCTTTCAGCCTGAGGCAGCTGCAGGGAAGGGGGGAGATCCCTTTCACACACAGAGGGGCACAGCACTCAGGCTGGAGTGCCCCTTGGGGAGAAGACGCTCTGGCAGCCTCCTCAGAGTGATGGCAGAGCTGAGGACAGGCGCTGGCCTTCCTCCCTTCCCACCCTCCAGTGTGCCCTCCTCTCCTCCCGCTCGGCCTGTGTTCCCCTCGGCTGCCTCTCCAAGGAGATGTGGAGCTGACAGGACACCTTCCCTGGGTGCGTGTGCAGCGGAGATGCCACACAGGAGTTAGCTGGTTAACATAGCGCCGCGTGGGCACATGCCAGGGCTGTTCTCAGCCTTTCCAACTCCAGCTTCAGACTGGGGGTGACATGCTGCCCTCCGTGTCTCTGCCCCCTTCCTTCCCAGGGAAGCCAATTAGCCAGATCTTCATTAGAAGCCAAAAATCACAATCCCACAGTCCTGGGTCTCTGATACAACTCTGACAGTGGGTGGAAGGAAATCGGGCTCCAGGGTAGATCAGAAGGAACTGACTCTGCTCACCCAGGGTCTGCAGTCTGCATGCCTGTTGCCTGTTGCCTGTTATTAGCTTCTGCTTCTTCTTCTTCTTTTTTTTTTTAAAGCGAATGAGAGGACTGAAGCTCTGAGCGTCCCCTGACCTACTCAAGGTCACATAACTAGTCAGTGGATGCAGTGGTTTTTGGTAATATCACAGATTTGCCTGCTGTGTGTGAGAGAGGAGGGGCAGGGGGAAGAAGGGGGGTTGTATATCTGGAATTCTGGGCAAGGGGCTGATTTGCATATTTTGCAAGGACGAGGAGTCTTGTCTGAACGTGCAGTTGGGATGCCCTGTGGGAACCCTGATTTCTGTGTGGTGAGCATCCCCCTGGGCTAGAGGCATTACTGGGCCCTGGGCCCCAGCTTTTCTCCCTGTCGGCCGGGCTGCCACGGTGTTTCTGCCTTGCTGCTGATCCTTCCTAAGGAGGTTGTTAGTCTGTGTCCTCCTGGGGCCCGTGGCCTAGAGAGGGGCTCCCCAGGCAGCTGCTTTCTGGGAAGTGGCATCGTGGAATGGAAAAATCTTTGTCCCTGAGGGCCAGGACCCCTGGGTTCCACTTTGGGCTCTGCCTTCAGCTCCTGCAGATTGGGTCAGGCTTGTTCTCTGGGCATTGGTTTCCTGCCTGGGAAAGGCATCTGGCTGGAGAGAGAGCACTGTGGTTTCCCAACACAGGACGGGTAAGGAGGGGGCCACCTCTTCCTGAGAGATGAGAGCTGAGGGGAGGCCCCACCTCACCACCAGGGTCTGAGAGCTGCTGTGCTGTGTGGCCTGGGGCCCTGGGGGAGGGACAGCTGCAAGCAGAAGGAAGCAAGGACTCCACAGCCACGCAGAGCCAGTGCAATGGGTGGAGGTGGCACCGAGGCCAAGCCTGGGATCTTTGAGTGTCCCCAGGACCCCACCCCACTCCTGATGTGGTTGGTGGGCCTCCTCACCCCACCCAATTCTGCCCTTCTGGGTGGAATGGCCCCTCTGCCATAAGGGAGGCCCCAGTCTGAGGGAGGAGGTGAGGGTCCTGCCCTGGGAGCGCCCAGGTCTGTGCAAGTGGATGCAGTCAGCCTGGGATGGGCAAGGAGGAAGAGCTGGGCTGGGGAAGCATCTGATGCCTGCCCCCCTCCCCGGGCGCCCACCCACAGGGAGCTTGACCCCCTCAAATCTGCCCTCCGCATGGAAAGCCCCAGCAGCTCCACCAGTAGCAGCCAGGGCCCAGGCCCCCAGCCTTACCGCTCCTCCTAGGCAGGTGTCAGCGCTTTCCCCCAGCCTCGAAGAGGTCCTTTAATTAGATTCTGACTCGTTTACCAACTAAGTGGCCTTCAGTGGGTTTTAAATCTGCACAAATTGGTTTGTGTTTTTCTACCTGCACAAAGCTGTGACTGGCAGTGCCTTGCACCCTCCCCAGCCTCCCTTCGCATCACCTCTGCTCCCAGCTCCCTCCAGGGCTCCATCATCCCCCATCCCATCGGATGCCGAGCTTCTGTGGAGTTTGGAAAGGGGGTGGCGGGATTCCCTGGGCAGGGGGATGGAAGAAACCACAGGGTCATAGGCCACAGTCCTAGTCCCCCTTCTTACCCCCAGCCCTGGGGAAGGGAGTCCATGTGGTGACTCAGGTTAGATCACTCAACCTCCCTAAGCCTCAGTTTCCCTTACTGTATGGTGAGGAGAATCGGCCTGCTCCAGACCCTTCTCCATAGTGGCTTTATAGATCAGGGCTGGGAGGTGGAGGAGGGGGCAACAGGTGTGTCACCTGCCAAGAACCACCTGACACCTCTTGCCTTGTCCATCTCCCCCCGCCCCCATCCACTACAGTGCCCAGGGAGTGGGCAGGGCCCACGCTGGGCGGAGGGCCTCGATTCCCCCGGCCTCGACCCTCTTCTTTGTCCTCCTTGTCACCCTTGGTGGAGAAGGGAGCTGGCATTCCTTGAAGACAACTTGCCTGGCCTTGCTCCATGTCCCTAGTGCCCTGCCCCAGTCACCAGGAGTCTTTATTTTCCAGCCATCTCCTCCATGCCTTCAACTCAGCTCCTTCTCCTCCCAGGCCCTGTCTCAGGCCTTCTGTCCAGTGGGCTGCCTTCCCCCTTCCTCTCTCTCTTCCCTCCTAGTCCAGGCAGACTCTCCTGAAGTGGAGCCTGACATTCAGGGGGTGGGGTTGGGCTGGCAGGGAGTGGGGATCACCATGGGGAGGTGCAGAGTTTCTGGCCCTCCCTCTGTGCCAGGAGCTAGGCAGGAGCCCCCTGTCTCCAATCCTCAGTCCAGCTGCCTCCTTCCCCCCATCGCCCTTGCCCCATCACACGCTCCCATCTCCGAGGCTCTAGTTGGAGTGACAGGGAGACTCAACAGGGCGCTGGGTATTAGCAATTTGGGGGGATATTACACAGGAATGTTTACAGAAAGGCAATTGCCCGGAAAATGACTTTGGTTGCTGTGGTATGGGGCGGAAAAGATGGCTTTAGAAAACAGACACAGATGGGCTTCTGCTCCAAGGACCCACAGCCAGCCAGCAGAGACTGAGGAGTATGGGCACACGAGGAAGGCAGAGCCAGGGGCACCCAGGGACAGGGAGGCCGATTCCTTCACTAGCAGGGGAAGCAAAGGATCCCCTCTCCTGATTCGGGTTCCCAGAGCCTCTGCCTAGCTTGAGACATATCTGGTCCCGGTTGACCTTTGTCCTCTGGCCTCCAACCTCCAAGCACACAGTGTGCTTCCCGACTGCAGCAGGCACCCAGCAGGATGGAGTCGTCAGGCACAATCGAAGGTGGCAGTGCCTCGGGGCTCCTCCTGGCTGACTTGGGCTCTTGTAGCATTGGCTGCAGAGGAGGGACTGGGGGAGCCTCATGCTGCGTGTTTGTGTGTGTGCATGGGTGTGGCCTAAGGCAGGTCCTCCACCCTTCCAACTGTCTCTATGCTCCCCTCCTGCTGCCCTGCCGAGCCCCATGTCCTGTGGGCTTGTGAGTTGGTGTCTTCACCCTGAGTGCCTCCTGCCCTCCCTTCCCACCAGGGCTATACCCCAGCTCCTACCCCTGCCCAAGCAGTGGGTGGGGGCAGATGTGTTACAGCCTCTCAGGTTCCCAAGGGAGGGGATTTGTCCAGCCTCCTTATCTCCACAGAGCGGGTTACAGGGACCTGATTTCCAGATCTTGAGTTTGGGGCTGGGGAGGACTCACATCAGGGGCCCCAGAGAGTCCTCCCTTTCCTGAGCTGGTGGCTTCGCTCTTCCTCTACTTTGTCCCTTTGCCTCTCTCCTTCCTTCTCCCTCCCTCTCCTCTCCTCTCCCCATTCTCCTCCTCTGCAGATGACATCATGTGTGAATGTGGCCCAGGGGCAGCCAGAGGACAGAGTAGAGGGTTACATCTGGGGTAAAGATGCCAGTTGGGGACCGGCTTGGTGGCTTATGAGATGGTGTCACTAAGATGTTGGGATCTTAATTCTCATAATGAGTTACAGTGATCTCACGTAAAAGAATGTGGTGGAGGATAAATATAAAGGAGGCTGATAAATAAACGTAGAATTTGGAATTGTTCCAACAAATGACAACGTCACTCTTCCCAAGCACCTGTGCCGTCCTCCTAGCCGGCCACTGGGGGGCGCCCGCCACTTCCCGGCCATTCCAGCCTCAGGCCACTTTCACCTTCCGCGTTTCCCAGGCGGGGCAGGCTGAGCTGAGGGTGGCAGAACCCGCCTTCCTCACCCTGCCCGTCCCCTCATTCGGATAATGGATTTCGCCAGTTCTCGGCATCTTCCCTGTGGCTTGAATCTCGGACTCAAAAAATATAGTCAGCCTTGCACACTGAGGTTCCTTGGAGAAAAGAGAAGCCCTGAGCCCCTCCCTTATGTCTCTGGTTTCCCCAACCCCATTCCTGGGTTGGGGGGAACCTTCAGGCCCAACGCCCCTACCCCCAGGGTATCCTAGCTTTGCTTCCCTTCCCCCAGAGTTCCCTGCCTCCGTCTCTCTCTATCGCAATCCCCCTATCCCTCTCCCAGGAGAACCCAGCCATGCTTAAGACCCCAGCCCGGGTCTCTCACGCCCTCCCTGCCTGGAACAGGACGCATTGATCTGTGCAGGGCTAGCGGGTGCCTGGATCCGCTTGCTAGATTGGAATCGATCCCTGTGTCTTCTCCCTGGGCTGCTCAGGTCTCAGGAGGGTCAGGGCCACTCCGAGGACTTGCTGATGGCTGGAACAGGCGTTGGGGTAACAGGGAGATCAGGCTGCTACAAGCCCATCGCTGCTCAGGAATGTCTTTCATTGAAAACAACCTACTTTCGCCCTTCGCGGTGGCTCACGCTTGTAATGCCAGCACTTTGGGAGGCCGAGGCGGGCGGATCACCTGAGGTCAGGCGTTGGAGACCAGCCTGGCCAACATGGTGAAACCCCGTCTCTACTAAAAATACAAAAATTAGCTGGCCATGGTGGTGGGCTCCTGTAATCCCAGCTACTCGGAAGGCTGAAGCAGGAGAATCACTTGAACCCGGGTGGCAGAGGTTGCAGTGAGCCAAGATCGCACCATTGCACTCCAGCCTGGGCTATAGAGTGAAACTCCGTCTCAAAAAAAAAGAAAAAGAGAAACAAAGAAAACAACCTACTTTCTCTACCATTGTCTTGCCAGCGTCTCACTTAGTGCCCAAAGGCAGAGTTTAGACGTTAACATCCCCATTTTACAAATTAGGTTATTAGGCTCAGAGAGGGAAGAGATTTGTTGACTGAATGAGTACCTAAATTAATGAGGCTGGGTGTGGTGGCTCATGCCTGTAATCCTAGTACTTTGGGAGGCTGAGGTGGGTGGATCACTTGAGCTCAGGAGGTGGAGACCAGCCTGGGCAACATGGCAAAACCCCATCTCTACAAAACAAAACAGACCCCCAAAATAAGCTGGGCATGGTGGCACATGCCTGTGGTCCCAGCTACTCAAGAGACTGAGGCTGGAGGATAACTTGAGCCCAGGTTGAGGCTCCACTGAGCCATAATCGCGCCACTGCACTCCAGCCTGGGCAACAGAGTGAGACCTTGTCTCAAAAGTAAATAAATGGCTAGCCTGGGGTCTCTCAGAAAAGTTGCTAAGACACTGGGTGTCTCTGGCCTGGGTTTTTCTCTCCCAACGTTCTGATTTCAAGTGCCTGGCCTGCTGAAAGAGTTAAAATCATGCCCGAGTCTTCAGAGCCCCCCAGGAGGCTGGTCACTGGCTTCCCTCTCCTAAGGACAGGATGCTCCCCCACCCTCAACCAGAAGCCCAGGTTCATCCTCCCAGCTCAGCTGGGGCCCTGCAGAAAGAAGTTAAATCTGTACAAAGTAGGAAGCCAGGACAGCTAGGCTACCCAGGCGTTCCCTTCTCCCCGAGACTCAGCTTACTTTTTCGTTATATAAAAGCCAAGGATCTCAAAGGTTCTTACACAGATTCTAAAGCTTTTCACATCAAAGCTCCTCCTTGCCACCACCCCTCAGAGAGAGCAGATCATCTCTCCTGCCCCCTCCCTTCTCTCTGCCACCCCTTAGTATCTAGCTTCTGCCCGCCTCACCCCAATGGCCCCAATGCCAGAGCACCTGAGGGCTGAGCAGCGGCCTGGAGGAGGCAGTGAGGGGTAGTCCCTGCTCCCCTGTCTGTGCAGGCTGCTCAGCAGCCCCTCCCCACTGCCAACTGTGAGATATGTGGGACTGCAGTCATAAAGTGCAGCTGTGAGCTCCATGCCCTACCCTCTGCCTGCTCCAGCAGCTGGGAGCTGGGACCTCTCCCTGCCATAATCTGCCTGGGAGAACTGGGTGACCTAGGAACCCTCCCACTCCACAGTCACCACCCATCTCAGGCTGGTACACTGTTTGCTCCACCCCAGACACACTGAGATACCCCAGGAGGTAGGGAAGGAGGTGCTGGCATGAGGAGGGGGTAAGAGAGGGGATGAGGAGCTCTTTTGGCTCCGGGAAGGAAGCAGCTGGGAGATGATAATTGGAGACCTGTCCCAATGTTGTCCTGAGCCCTAGGAGGGCAGAGGAGCCTGGATCTCTGGCATAAGGGGTAGGGGTCCTTCTGGCTCAGGCAGGACTAGACCTGAACTGTGGAGCTGGATTCCAGCAGCAAGGCCATGGCAGAATCCACAAGGCCTGGGCAAAGGAAAGTCTCTTGGCCTCAGAGGGTCTGCTCCTTCTCGCTTGCACCCAATGGGCTGCAGACCTCTGGCTGGTGGTGAGGGTGAGTGGAGGAGGAGGAAGGTCAGGGGTTACGGGAGGCAACCCTCTGACTTTGGTTGGAGCTATTTCTCCAGCGCCCAGGGCACCCCCAGCCTTCTCCTGGAGGCATTATTCAGGCCACTCTCCTTTAGCCACACTCTGGCCACAGTGGGTTGCCACAAGTACCTCAAAGGCAGGGACTGGGCCCTCGGGAAGATGGCCCCAGTGCTCCCAGTCTCACTCAGTCAGGGGCTATTTCACGAATTGCCATCATATCAGGAAACCTTTTGTACTGTACTAATGCAATATACATTTTTGTTAGCTCACTTTGAACTTTAAATTTACTTAAAAGGAAACTTTATTTCACTACCATCCCTAGGAACTATATCCATGAAATCACTGGTTTGACCTTCTAGTTGGGGCTTTTTCTAATCCTTATGAAAATAAAGGTATTAAAAAAAAAAAGAGCTGGGTGTGGGGGCTCACACTTGTTTTTTCTTT